>NC_057803.1:453165982-453257944 GCF_018294505.1 Triticum aestivum
TACTTCGTGAAGATCTACTGCTAGTGAGGCAAGTCCTGTGTGGGTGATGGCCATGGTGGGATAGACAAGGTTGCTTCTTCGTGGACCCTTTGTGGGTGGTTGCTTCTTCGTGGACCCTTCGTGGGTGGAGCCCTGTGTGGACTCGCGCAACCGTTACCCTTCGTGGGTTGAAGTCTCCATCAACGTGGATGTAAGATAGCACCACCTATCCGAACCACGGGAAAAACATCTGTGTCTCCAATTGCGTTTGAATTCTCCAAACCCTTCTCTTTACATTCTTGCAAGCTGCATGCTTTACATTCCGCTGCTCATATACTCTTTGCATGCTTGCTTGATATGTATTGTGTGTGTTGAAATTGTGCCTAAACTCCACTTAAACCGAAAAAGCTTAAAAATTGCAACCTTAGCTCTAAGTGTCTAATTCCCCCCCCCCTCTAGACACATCTACTTCTAGATCCTACAATACCGCGTACGCAATATTTTGATAATGCGGGTACCGTGATTTGCAGGGAGTGAGGACAGTGGACACATAATAGACCGGCCTTTGAAGGGGGCATTTGTGTCCGTCTGCTTCTCGTTCGACAACGAGCACTGCGCTTACCACCTGATGTGTTGCTGCAATGTACAATAGCATTGGTTCGCCGGTGTTTGGCGCGGCCATGACTGGGTTTGTTGCCAGTATGGCTTTTATTTCGTCCAGTCCAGCCGTGGCTGCGTCCGTCCATTTGAAGTGTTCGGTGCGCCGAAGGAAGCGGTAAAGGGGAAGGACCTTTTCTCCTAAACGGGAGATAAAGCGGCTTAGAGCCGCCACACATCCGGTTAACTTTTGTATTTGTTTGAGGTCCTTTGGGATATCCAGTTGCGATAGAGCTCAGATCTTGGCTGGATTTGCTTCAATTCCTCTGCTGGATACAATGAAGCCCAAGAGCTTTCCGGCTGGAACGCCGAAAACGCATTTTTCCGGGTTGAGCTTGATGTCGTATGTTCGGAGATTGTCGAATGTGAGTCTCAAGTCATCTACTAGAGATTCAACATGTCTTGTTTTGACGACCACATCATCTACATATGCCTCCACTGTTTTACCAATCTGGCTTGCCAAACATGTCTGAATCATGCGCTGATATGTTGCGCCAGCGTTTTTGAGCCCGAAGGGCATCGTGTTGAAGCAGAATGGCCCGTATGGTGTGATAAATGCCGTTGCGGCTTGGTCTGGTTCTGCCATCTTGATTTGATGGTAGCCAGAATATGCGTCGAGGAAACACAACGAATCGTGTCCTGCGGCCGCATTGATAATTTGATCGATGTGGGGGAGGGGGAAGGGATCCTTTGGGCAAGCCTTGTTAAGGTCTTTAAAATCAACACACAGGCGCCAGGATTTGTCCTTCTTTGGTACCATCACCAGGTTTTCTAGCCAGTCCGGATGTTTTATATCTCTGATGAAACCGGCCTCTAATAGCTTTGCTAGCTCCTCTCCCATAGCCTGTCTCTTAGGTTCGGAAAAACGCCGGAGAGCCTGTTTGACAGGTTTGAATCCTGTTTGGATATTTAAGCTGTGCTCGGCCAACCTGCGTGGGATTCCTGGCATGTCTGAAGGGTGCCAGGCGAAAATGTCCCAGTTCTCTCGTAGGAACTCTCGCAATGCGGCGTCTACATCAGGGTTTAACTGTGCCCCGATGGAAGCTGTTTTATTGGGATCCGTTGGATGGACATGGAATTTGACTATTTCGTCCGCTGGTTTAAAGGAGGTGGATTTGGATCTTTTGTCGAGTACCACATCATCCCTATTCACCGTAGAGTGCAGCACAGTCAGCTCCTCAGCCGCTAGGGCTTCGGATAGTGCCTCGAGGGCCAGTGCGGCTGTCCTGTTTTCGGCGTGGAGTGCTACATCTAGATCACTAGCGAGAGTGATGATCCCATTTGGCCCGGGCATCTTGAGCTTCATGTACCCGTAATGGGGTATTGCTTGGAAGATTGTGAATGCTTCCCGCCCTAGCAAAGCGTGATAACCACTGCTGAACGGGGCCACATGGAACATGATTTCTTCGGACCTGTAATTGTCCGGCTTGCCGAACACCACATCTAGTGTGATTTTTCCTGTATAGCGCGCTTCCCAACTAGGGATTATTCCTCTAAAGGTTGTGCTGCTTCGCGTGATGCGATTCCAGTCTATATCCATTTTTTGGAGAGTTTCCTCGTAGATGAGGTTCAATCCGCTGCCGCCATCCACGAGTACCTTGGTGAGACAAAAGCCGTCCACTATTGGACTGAGGACCAGTGCGGCTGGTGCTCGGGCTGTTCGGAATTTAGGTTCATCACTGGAGTTGAAGGTAATGGCCGTGTCACTCCATAGTTTTATTGTTGCTACTTGGTAGACTTCGGCAAGGCTGCGGAGTGTCCTTTTTCGCATGTTATTTGATGCGAAGGTACGGAAGACTGTTAATACCGTATTGGTGTCTCTGGGGTGGCTTTCTGTGGCTTCCAGGATTAGGAGGTTTTGGCCAATTTTGGCCACCTGCCGGAGTATCCAACATGCTCTAAGGCTGTGAGTTGGTGTGGTGTCCTCTGTACTATGAATTTTACAGGGTCCATTAAGCCATCCTTCCAGTATGGTTCCATGCCCAGTAGAGGGTTTTTGCCTTTTGGTGTTTGGCCCGGGTGTCTGGCGATGATGCACCCTTTTATTTCGGACTGGGCTTGCATTAAGGGCCGGATTGTCCCAAAATCTTGTTTCGGTTTTCCAGGCGCTTTCCATCGCACAGTACTTTCGTACAATGGACGCTAAGTCAACAAAGCATGTAATATCACGGCGACATATGGCGTTGAGTATTCCCTTATCCGTGCAATTATTGCAGAAGGATGAAATTGCATCTTCCTCACGGCAGCCCTTTATCTTGTGCATAACCAGGAGGAATCTGGCCCAGTAATGATGTATTGTTTCTTTGGCTCTTGCCGGATTTGGGATAGATCGCTAATGTTCGGGTGGGTGGGTGGAATTGAATCCGAAGCCTTACCCCTTCTGAGGCTCAGAGGCCGAGGAATTTCTGAACTCGAAAGTTTGGATTCCTGGATGTCGTCCAATGAATCCAGCCCGGAGCCTGATTCTCGGTTCAGGTCTTGAGTGATGTCCTCCCCTCCGCGGTCATCCGGTTTGGAGGGACCGGGAATCCGGACATAGCGAGTCCTTAGGATAGATGAAGGGTCGCCGCACTGTCCCTCTACCACGGCAATGTGATGGGTGGCTTGGGGAGAGTTAATCTCTCTCAGATCGGTTTTAGGCCCAATCTGGTCGTAATCCGTAGCGACTCCCAGGGCGGCGAAGCGATCCAAGAGCTCTTTTATGGAGGAAAGCTCTATTGGATTTAACTGCTCGGCAAGTTCCGAGTTGACATGAAGATTGTTTTCGATGGCTCGAGAGGTCATCATCGGCGTAGAAGCCGAACAGGTGGTCATAAGAAAACCACCTAGCTGGAGGGTTTGGCCGACAGCCACAGCTCCCTTAGCAACGGTGCCGTCTTTAAAGACGGGGTGAGGCATCCTTCCTGATGGTGACGACACGGAGGAACTCTGAATGAAAGCACCAATGTCGGTGTCAAAACCGGCGGATCTCGGGTAGGGGGTCCCGAACTGTGCGTCTAGGCCGGATGGTAACAGGAGGCAGGGGACACGAAGTTTTACCCAGGTTCGGGCCCTGTCGATGGAGGTAAAACCCTACGTCTTGCTTGATTAATATTGATGGTATGGGTAGTACAAGAGTTGATCTACCACGAGATCAGAGAGGCTAAACCCTAGAAGCTAGCCTACGTATGATTGTTGATGTGTATGTTGTCCTATGGACTAAAACCCTCCGGTTTATATAGACACCGGATAGGGTTAGGGTTATATAGAGTCGGTTACAATGGTAGGAGATCTGAAGATCTGTGTCGCCAAGCTTGCCTTCCACGCCAAGGAAAGTCCCTTCCGGACACGGGATGGAGTCTTCAATCTTGTATCTTCATAGTCCAGGAGTCCGGCTTGAAGGTATAGTTCGGCTATCCGAACACCCCCTAATCCAGGGCTCCCTCACAACCCATCATCTAATTGCTACTCCACAATGCATTCCCTTAGGCCCAAATATGGTGAAGTGTCATGTAGTCGATGTTCACATGACACCACTAAGGGAATCACAACATACATACTATCAAAATATCGAACACATATCAAGTTCACATGATTACTTGCAACATGATTTCTCCCGTGACCTCAAGAACAAAAGTAACCAATCACAAATGATAATCATGCTCAAGATCAGAGGGGTATTAAATACCATATTGGATCTGAACATATAATCTTCCACCAAATAAACCATATGGTAATCAACTACAAGATGTAATCAACACTACTAGTCACCCACAAGCACCAATCTATAGTTTCGGTAACAAGATTGAACACAAGAGATGAACTAGGGTTTGAGATGAGATGGTGTTGTTGAAGATGTTGATGGAGATTGCCCTCCCCAAGATGGGAGAGTTGTTGGTGATGATGATGACGATGATTTCCCCCTCCGGGAGGGAAGTTCCCACGGCGGAATCGCTCCACCCGAGGGCAAAAGTGCTCTTGCCCAAGTTCCGCCTCAAGACGGCGGCGCTCCATCCCAAAAGTCCTCTCCTTACTTTTTTTCTAGGTCAAAATGACTTATATACCAGAAGATGGGCACCGGAGGTGGGCCTTGGTGAGCACAACCCACCAGGACGCGCTTGGGCTCCCTAGCGCACCCAGGTGGATTGTGCCCACCTCGTGGGCCCTCTTTGGTAGTTATTTGCTCCCATATTCATCATATATTTGATAAAAATCTCTGTGAAGTTTCAGCTTGTTTGGAGTTGTGCAGAATAGGTGGCCTGACGTAGCTTTTCCAGGTCCAGATTTCCAGCTGACGGAATTCTCCCTCTTTGTGTATACCTTGCATATTATGAGAGAAAAGGCATTAGAATTACTCCAAAAAGCATTATTATGGATAAAAACATCAATAATAACAGTAGGAAAACATGATGCAAAATGGACGTATCAACTTCCCCAAGCTTAGACTTCGCTTGTCCTCAAGCGAAAAATAGAAATCGAAAAACATGTCCACATGCTTAGAGAGAGAGAGAGGTGTCGATAAAAACAAAATACGGACGTAGAAGCATCATTTTCATTATTATAACAGCAACAAACTTAAACATAAGACTCTTGTCATAGAACTTTTATCATATACTTCTTATGAATAAGTAACAGTTCATCACACAATCGAAGTATAAAGCAAAAACTCTATTAACAACCAACAAACTATGTTCTCAGTTAACTTTGCAACTACAATTCATCATCTTTTCAGGAAGGGTCATGTATCAGATCCTTTAGGCAAGTCCACATACTCAACCATCATATAGTCTTCTATGATTTCTAACACTCACTACGTACACATGAGCAAAATATTTCAACCAGACACATAGAAAGATAGGGGCTTATAGTTTCGCCTCTCAACGTATTCACCTCTAGGGCGATATCAACAATAATAACTCATGCTAGCTATATTCAAGTGGACATATGTGCCTAGATCTTTCCTCACCACATGATGCTTGCCAAAGGAGAAAAATAAAAAGGAATAGAAGGAAAACTTTGACTCTTTGCGTAAAAGTAAATACATCAAAGTAAAAGATAGGCCCTTCGCAGAGGGAAGCAGAGGTTGCCATGCACTTATTTGTTTGTATGCTCAACTCCTTAGTGCAAAAGAACGTCGCGTTGTATGGCCCCTTGTGATAGCAACCTTTATTATGCAGTCTGTTGCTTTTATTCTTCACCACCACAAGTTTGTACAACGCTCAATTTTCTCTTACACTAAATGATCTCACACTTTTAGAAGCAAACTTTATTGCCTTTTTGCACCGATGACAACTTACTTGAGGGATCTATCTCATTCCCTAGGTAGGTATGGTGGACTCTTGAAACTAAGATTTGGGTTTAAGGGTTTTTGGATGCACAAGTAGTATCTCTACTTAGTGCGGAATTTTTGACTAGCAAAGATAGGGGTAAGCACCACATGTTAAAGGATCCATGACAATATGACTTCTGTGTGAATATAAACAAACATAAAGCATTAAGTTGTCTTGCTTGTCCAATGTCAATAATTTTGGCATATAATATTTTGATGAGGGCTCACAATCACAAAAGATTTCTAGGATAGTATATTTATATGTGAATCTTCTCTTCCCTTAATAATTCTTTCATGAGTTGCATCATTAACTAATGCTATGTTTGTCAATCTCTAATAAAATTTCTACTTATACTTTTCCTTATGTGGTGTCATCACCTACCATAAGATTAGTATATGATCTTTTCATAATTTATTTCCTTTCTCTTTTTCTTCCTTATTTATTTTCTTTTAATTTGCAACATGAAAGTAAAGAAAGCAAAACTTGGGGCCTTGCCCGAACTCGCTTGGAAGTTGTTGTTGTAGGAGAACTCGGCATATGGAAGACAATCTTCCCACTTCATACCGAAAGAAATGACGCAAGCCCTGAGCATATCTTCAAGAATCTGATTTACTCACTCGACTTGTAACGCCCATGATGCGGCTATATCTCCCACGTGTCGAAGCACGACTTAGAGGCATAACCGCATTGTAAGCAATGTCGTAAGTGTGGTAATCTTCACAACAACCCATGTAATGAATAAGGAAAAGGAGTACATAGTTGGCTTGCACTCACCACGTCACACAATAGCATAAATATCATTACATTCATCCAGATACACTCAAGGTCCGACTACGGAACCAAAATAAAGAACAACCCCAAATGCGGCAAAGTCCCCGATCGCCCCAACTGGGCACCACTACTGATTGTCTGGAAAGGAAACGTAGTATCGTCCTGAGTCCTCATGAACTCCCACTTGAGCTCAGTCGAATCACCTGGGGCGGTATCATCGGTCCCTGCATCTGGTTTTGGAAGTAAACTGTGAGTCATGGGGACTCAGCAATCTCACACGCTCGCGATCAAGACTACTTAAGCTTATAGGAAGGGTAAAAGGTATGACGTGGAGCTGCAGCAAGCGACTAGCATATATGGTGGCTAACATACGCAAATGAGAGCGAGAAGAGAAGGCAAAGGCATGGCTGAACAACTATGATCAAGAAGTGATCCTAGAACAACCTACGTTCAAGCATAACACGAGACCATGTTCTCTTCCCGGACTCCGCCGAAAATAGACCATCACGGCCACACACTCTGTTGATTCATTTTAATTAAGTTAAGTTTCAGGTTTTCAACAACCGGACATTAACAAATTCCCATCTGCCCATAACCACGGGCACGGCTTTTGAAAGATCAAATCCCTGCAGGGGTGTCCCAACTTAGCCCAGCACAAGCTCTCACGGTCAACGAAGGATATTCTTTCTCCCAAGACAATCCGATCAGACTCAGAATCCCGGTTACAAGACATCTCAACAATGGTAAAACTAAACCAGCAAAGCCGCCCGAATGTGCCGACAAATCCCAATAGGAGCTGCACATATCTCGCTCTCAGGGCACACTCAGATGAGACATCCTACGAGTAAAACCAACCCTCAAGTTACCCCAAGGTGGCCCCTCAATCTACTCGGTTCGGACCAACACTCAGAGGAGCACTGGCCCAGGGGGTTTAAATAAAGTGACCCTCGGGCTCCGGAAACCCAAGGGAAAAAGAGGCTAGGTGGCAAATGGTAAAACCAAGGTTGGGCATTGCTGGAGGAGTTTTATTCAAGGTGAACTGTCAAGGGGTTCCCATTATAACCCAATCGTGTAAGGAATGCAAAATCAAGGAACATAACACCGGTATGATGGAAACTAGGGCGGCAAGAGTGGAACAAAACACCAGGCATAAGGCCGAGCCTTCCACCCTTTACCAAGTGTATAGATGCATTGACATAGAGAAGATATAATAATGATATCCCAACAATAAACATGTTCCAACAAGGAACAAACTCCAATCTTCACCTGCAACTAGCAACGCTATAAGAGGGGCTGAGCAAAGCGGTAACATAGCCAAACAACAGTTTGTTAGGACAAGGTGGGTTAGAGGTTTAACATGGCAATATGGGAGGCATGAAAACAAGTGGTAGGTATCATAGCATAGGCATAGCAAAAGAGCGAGCATCTAGCAAGCAAAGATAGAAGTGATTTCGAGGGTATGGTCATCTTGCCTGCAAAGTTCTTCGAGTTGACATTAGCTTGATCCTCGTAAACATACTCAACGGGCTCCTCGATCACGTACTCGTCTCCCGGCTCTACCCAAGCAAGAACAACAAGCAAAGGGAGACACAATCAACCACGTGCAATGCACAAACAACATGATGCGAAACATGTCATGATATGCGGGATGCGATATGCGATGTATATGCATGATTTGGAAATGAATGATTGAACCTGGCCTCAACTTGGAAAACCAAGGGTGCCACTAGAAAGAGGAGCTGATTTCGGTCATAATCGATATAAAGTTCACCGGAATCGGATGCACGGTTTGGAAATGACAAGCAAAACAAATATGGCACCGATCTGCGATTAACATCACGAGGCCTCCTAAATGCATCAAGAACAACATGCTACATCATTCTAACATAACACCAAAATACATGGCAGGGATCCACTCAAGATGCTTGACAAAAGATGAAGACTGAGCTACAGCTAATTCACTCAATAGCAGGTTCAAACAAGCATGGAAAAAGTGCAAAAGATATCAGGTTACAGACTTAGTGAAAGTAACAACATGTCAAGAATTTAACATCAGGAAGCAATGTTTAGAGCAAGGTAACAACATGCTACAGGAACATATCATGGCAAAGCAAGGCATGGCATGAAGCTACTCAAAGCAAACAACAAAAGTCCCTTACTGACAATAAGCCAAAAGGGATCAGAAAATACAATGGCAACCATGTGAACATAGCAATTATCGTTAGCAGATTCGGACTTAGTGAAAAACTGAAACATGGCAAACCAGATAACAAGTAGGCATGTTTACGAGCTCGATGCACTCACTATAAGGCATTGCATGACAAACTAAGCATACACCCAGCAAGTAGACATGGCATGGAAGATAAACATGGCAAGAACAACAACATAGCATGCATGGATCAACTACAACAACCTCGTCAAAAATGCTTAACATGTAAACATTCTGCCAGGAACATTTTATAGCAAAAGTAGAGCTCAATTGACTCAAGCTAGGGTGCTCCATAATTGCAAACAAAGACATGGATCGATAGAGCACCACAATACCTACAAAACATCCTTACTGATCATGCTCAAAAGAGGCATGGATCACTCTGTAGCAACAAGAACACATGGCATAAAAATAATGACAGGGCAAAGACTTAGAATATTTCTAAGTCCCTGAAATCAGCAACATTACTAGGGCTACTTTGCATGCTTGTGCTAGTCACCACAGAGATCACAAAAATACATGGCATACACCCCTGTAAAGATGGCATGGCATACTTCAAAACTCATGTAGGGCTCAAGTTCATAGGAGGCACACAACAATCATGGCAAAAATGACAAATGTCCAATTACTGATATGAATCTGAAACTAACAGAAATTAGCACTCTTCTAACAGCATTTAGGGCATGAAGATGAGCTCAAATGAACATGATGCAATGAGATGAAATGAAGTACTCGTTGAGGCGAACATTTTGATATGCTACACGCCCGAAACGGAGCCACGGTTGCATAGATACGATGCGATGAAAAATGCACAAAATATTAGAGTTTGGGGCAAAAGTCAACCGTCTCGGATCTCAGATCTGGATCTCGATTTGCACGGATGACGAGGTCCGCCGGAGATCACTGTAGCTGGCCGGAGCGGGACTTGCCGGACTTGGAGGGAGCTCGCCGCAGGGAGTCGCTGACCTTGGATCCGGCGGCCGGAGACGGAGGAGGGCGGTAGCGCGGCTTCTCTCGCCGGCGACGAGGCGGGCCGGGGCGGAGCGGAGCGGCGCCGGCCCGGGGCAGTGAAGTGCGGCGGAGGTCGGCGCCGGTGACGAGGTGGCGAGGCGAGGCGGCCCGGGCGGCTCGCGGGAGGAAGAGGGCGGCGGCAGGCGCGTGGAAGCGGCGGCGCGCAGATGGGCTCGGAGGGCTTCCCGCGGGCCGAGCGGGCCGGTGGCGGGGGAGACCCGGCAGCGACATGTGGCGCGTCCTGGTAGGGCGTGGGTGGCGGCGGCGGATTGTCCGGCTGGAATCGAACATGTCCGGCGCGGAGATGGGCGAGGCTAGGGTTTAGGGGTGGATGGAACCAGAAATTTCGTGGAGGGACCTATATATAGAGGTAGAGGGAGCTAGGAGGCTCCAAATTGAGCACGGTTTTCGGCCACGCGATCGTGATCGAATGATCTAGATGATGGAGGAGGTTTAGGTGGGTTTTGGGCCACTTTGGAGGGGTGTTGGGCTGCAACACACATGAGGCCTTTTTGGTCCCTCGGTTAACCGTTGGAGTATCAAACGAAGTCCAAATGGCACGAAACTTGACAGGCGGTCTACCGGTAGTAAACCAAGGCCGCTTGAAAAGTCTCGGTCCAAACCGAAAACGTTTAACACCCACACACGAAAAGAGGTAGAAAGGGACACCGGAGGACATAGGAGCGCCGAAATGCAAAACGGACAACGGGGAAAATGCTCGAATGCATGAGACGAACACGTATGCAAATGCAATGCACATGATGACATGATATGAGATGCATGACAAAGACAAAACAACACGAAGACAAAAACCCGACAACGAGGAAATATCATAACTTAGTGCCTCAAATGGCAAGAGTTGGAATACAAATATGGCATGCTACATACGGGGTGTTACAACACTCCACCACTACGAAAGGATCTCGTCCCGAGATCTTGGACTGGAAAAAAACTCCGGGTACTCAGAATGGAGGTGGTACTCGCGTTCCCAGGTGGCTTCACGGTCGGAATGATGTGACCACTTGACTTTCAGGAATTTGATAGACTTGTTAAGAGTCTTGCGCTCAGTTTCTTCAAGAATAGCAACGGGGTGCTCATGATAAGACATGTCTTCTTGGAGATCAATCTCTTCAAAGTTGATGGTGCGGTCAGGAGTCTTGAAACACTTGCGGAGTTGAGACACGTGAAACACGTCGTGCACGTTTGCAAAGTTGGACGGAAGCTCAAGTTGATAGGCGATATCTCCTCTTTTGCCAATGATCTTAAAAGGACCCACGTATCTCGGGGCAAGCTTCCCTTTGATACCGAAGCAATGAGTACCTTTCATTGGAGAGATGCGGAGGTAGACATGGTCTTCGATCTCCAAAGCCAAGTCACGATGCTTGCTATCATAGTAACTCTTCTGGCGCGATTGCGAGGCTTTGAGATTATCATGAATGAGTTTGCACATTTCTTCTGCCTCTGTGATGAAGTCATTTCCAAGAAGTTGACGTTCACCAGTCTCTGACCAATTAAGAGGAGTACGGCACTTTCTGCCATAGAATTTCGAATGGGGCCTTGCCCGAACTCGCTTGGAAGCTGTTGTTGTAGGAGAACTCGGCATATGGAAGACAATCTTCCCACTTCATACTGAAAGAAATGACGCAAGCCCTAAGCATATCTTCAAGAATCTGATTTACTCGCTCGACTTGTAACGCCCACGATGTGGCTATATCTCCCACGTGTCGAAGCACGACTTAGAGGCATAACCACATTGTATGCAATGTCGTAAGTGAGGTAATCTTCACAACAACCCATGTAATGAATAAGGAAAAGGAGTACATAGTTGTCTTACACTCGCCACATCACACAATAGCATAAACATCATTACATTCATCCAGATACACTCAAGGTCCGACTACGGAACCAAAATAAAGAACAACCCCAAATGCGACAAAGTCCCCGATCGCCCCAACTGGGCACCACTACTGATCGTCTGGAAAGGAAACATAGTATCATCCTGAGTCCTCATCGAACTCCCACTTGAGCTCAGTCAAATCACCTGGGGCGGTATCATTGGTCCCTGCATCTGGTTTTGAAAGTAAACTGTGAGTCACGGGGACTCAGCAATCTCACACCCTCATGATCAAGACTATTTAAGCTTATAGGAAGGTTAAAAGGTATGATGTGGAGCTGCAGCAAGCGACAAGCATATATAGTGGCTAACATACGCAAATGAGAGCGAGAAGAGAAGGCAAAGGCACGATCGAACAACTATGATCAAGAAGTGATCCTAGAACAACCTACGTTCAAGCATAACACGAGACCGTGTTCTCTTCCCAGACTCCGCCGAAAAGAGACCATCATGGCCACACACTCTATTGATTCATTTTAATTAAGTTCAGTTTCAGGTTTTCTACAACCGTACATTAACAAATTCCCATCTGCCCATAACCGCGGGCACGGCTTTCGAAAGATCAAATCCCTGCAGGGGTGTCCCAAGTTAGCCCAGCACAAGCTCTCACAGTCAACGAAGGATATTCTTTCTCCCAAGACAATCCGATCAGACTCAGAATCCCGGTTACAAGACATCTCGACAATGATAAAACTAAACCAGCAAAGCCGCCTGAATGTGTCGACAAATCCCGATAGGAGCTGCACATATCTCGTTCTCAGGGCACACTCAGATGAGGCATCCTACGAGTAAAACCAACCCTCAAGTTGCCCCGAGGTGGCCCCGCAGTCTACTCGGTTCAGACCAACACTCAGAGGAGCACTAGCCCAGGGGGGTTTAAATAAAGATGACCCTCGGGCTCCGGAAACCCAAGGGAAAAAGAGGCTAGGTGGCAAATGGTAAAACCAAGGTTGGGCATTGCTGGAGGAGTTTTATTTAAGGCTAACTGTCAAGGGGTTACCATTATGACCCAACCGTGTAAGGAACACAAAATCAAGGAACATAACACCGGTATGACAGAAACTAGGGCATCAAGAGTGGAACAAAACACCAGGCATAAGGCCGAGCCTTCCACCCTTTACCAAGTGTATAGATGCATTGACATAGACAAGATATAATAATGATATCCCAACAATAAACATGTTCCAACAAGGAACAAACTCCAATCTTCACCTGCAACTAGCAACGCTATAAGAGGGGCTGAGCAAAGCGATAACATAGCCAAACAACGGTTTGCTAGGACAAGGTGGGTTAGAGGTTTAACATGGCAATATGGGAGGCATGAAAGCAAGTGGTAGGTATCGTAGCATAGGCATAGCAAAAGAGCGAGCATCTAGCAAGCAAAGATAGAAGTGATTGCGAGGGTATGGTCATCTTGCCTGCAAAGTTCTTCGAGTTGACGTTAGCTTGATCCTCGTAAACATACTCAACGGGCTCCTCGATCATGTACTCGTCTCCCGGCTCTACCCAAGCAAGAAAAACAGGCAAAGGGAGACACAATCAACCACGTGCAATGCACAAACAACATGATGCGAAACATGTCATGATATGCGGGATGCGATATGCGATGCATATGCATGATTCGGAAAGGAATGATTGAACCTGGCCTCAACTTGGAAAACCAAGAGTGCCACTGGAAAGAGGAGCTGATTTCGGTCATAATCGATATAAAGTTCACTGGAATCGGATGCACGGTTTGGAAATGACAAGCAAAACAAATATGGCACCGATTTGCGATTAACAGCACGAGGCCTCCTAAATGCATCAAGAACAACATGCTACAACACTCTAACATGACACCAAAATACATGGCAGGGATCCACTCAAGATGCTTGACCAAAGATGAGCACTGAGCTACGGCTAATTCACTCAATAGCAGGTTCAAACAAGCATGGCAAAAGTGCAAAAGATATCAGGTTACAGACTTAGTGAAAATAACAACATGTCAGGAATTTAGCATCCGGAAGCAATGTTTAGAGCAAGGTAACAACATGCTACAGGAACATATCATGGCAAAGCGAGGCATGGCATGAAGCTACTCAAAGCATACAACAAAAGTCCCTTACTGACCATAAGCCAAAAGGGATCAGAAAATATAATGGCAACCATGTGAACACAGCAATTATCGTTAGCAGATTCAGACTTAGTGAAAAATTGGAACATGGCAAACCAGATAACAAGTAGGCATGTTTACGAGCTCGATGCACTCACTATAAGGCATTGCATGACAAACTAAGCATACACCCAGCAAGTAGACATGGCATGGAAGATAAACATGGAAAGAACAACAACATAGCATGCATGGATCAACTACAACAACCTCGTCAAAAATGCTTAACATGTAAACATTCTGCCAGGAACATTTTATAGCAAAAGTAGAGCTCGATTGGCTCAAGCTAGGGTGCTCCATAATTGCAAACAAAGACATGGATGGATAGAGCACCACAATACCTACAAAACATCCTTACTGATCATGCTCAAAAGAGGCATGGATCACTCTGTAGCAACAAGAACACATGGCATAAAAATAATGACAGGGCAAAGACTTAGAATGTTTCTAAGTCCCTGAAATCAGCAACATTATAGGGCTACTTTGCATGCTTGTGCTAGTCACCACAGAGATCACAAAAATACATGGCATACACCCCTGTAAAGATGGCATGGCATACTTCAAAACTCATGTAGGGCTCAAGTTCATGGGAGGCACACAACAAACATGGCAAAAATGACAAATGTCCAATTACTGATATGAATCTGAAACTAACAGAAACTAACACTCTTCTAAAAGCATTTAGGGCATCGAAATGAGCTCAAATGAACATGATGCAATGAGATGAAATGAAGTACTCGTTGAGACGAACATTTCGATATGCTACACGCCCGAAACGGAGCCACGGTTGCAGAGATATGATGTGATGAAAAATGCACAAAATATTAGGGTTTGGGGCAAAAGTCAACCATCTCGGATCTCAGATCTGGATCCTGATTTGCACGGATGGCGAGGTCCGCCGGAGATCATTATAGCTGGCCGGAGCTGGACTTGCCAGACTTGGAGGGAGCTCGCCGGAGGGAGTCGTCGACCATGGATCCGGTGGCCGGAGACGGAGGAGTGCGGTGGCGCCGGCCCGGGGCGGTGAAGGGCGGCGGAGGTCGGCGCCGGCGACGAGGTGGCGAGGCGAGGCGGCCCGGGCGCCTCGCGGGAGGAAGAGGGCGGCGGCAGGCGCGTGGAAGCGGCGGCGCGCGGATGGGCTCGGAGGGCTTCCTGCGGGCCGAGTGGTCTGGCGGCGGGGGAGACCCGGCAGCGACACGTGGCGCGTCCTGGTAGGGCGCTGGCGGCGGCGGCTTGTCCGGCTGGAATCGGACGTGTCCAGCATGAAGATGGGCGAGGCTAGGGTTTAGGGGTGGATGGAACCGGAAATTTCGGGGAGGGACCTATATATAGAGGTAGAGGGAGTTAGGAGGCTCCAAATTGAGCATGGTTTTCGGCCACGCGATCATGATCGAACGATCTAGATGATGGAGGAGGTTTAGGTGGGTTTTGGGCCACTTTGGAGGGGTGTTGGGCTGCAACACACACGAGGCCTTTTCGGTCCCTCGGTTAACCGTTGGAGTATCAAATGAAGTCCAAATGGCACGAAACTTGACAGGCGGTCTACCGGTAGTAAAACAAGGCCGCTTGGCAAGTCTCAGTCCAAACCAAAAACGTTTAACACCCACACATGAAAAGAGGTAGAAAGGGACACCGGAGGACATAGGAGCGTCAGAATGCAAAACGGACAACGGGGAAAATGCTCGGATGCATGAGACGAACACGTATACAAATGCAATGCACATGATGACATGATATGAGATGCATGATAAAGACAAAACAACACGAAGACAAAAACCCGACAACGAGGAAATATCATAATTTAGTGCCGGAAATGGCAATAGTTGGAATACAAATATGGCATGTTACATACGGGGTGTTACACATGATGCCCTCCATAAGCTTCGGAGTGACATTTCCGTAGGATTTGTCCCTGTTCATGCTCAGGTACACAACGTCTAATAATACCATCTACTCCTTCTTTATGAAGATGTGGGTCATCCCAAAAGTAATGTCTCAAATCATAGAAGAATTTTTTTTCTTTTGTTGGTATGTAAAGCTAGGTGGTAAATATTTAGCAACAATGTAATTAGCATAGTCGGCATGCCAAGGAGTATTATGAGCAACATTTATTGCAACTAACTGCTCATCAGGAAAACTATCATCAATAGGTAGTGGGTCATCAGGCACATTTTCAAGCCTAGATAAATTATCAGCTACGGGGTTCTAAACTCCTTTTCTATCAGTGATATGTAAATCAAATTCTTGTAACAAGAGAACCCATCGAATAAGTCTAGGTTTGGCATCTTTCTTTTCCATAAGATATTTAATAGTAGGATGATTGGCGCGAACAATTACTTTGGAATCAACAATATAAGGTCTAAATTTGTCACAAGCAAACATCACTGCTAAGAATTCTTTTTTAGTAGTTGCATAGTTTCTTTGAGCACTGTCTAGAGTTCTACTAGCATAATGAATAACATTCAGTTTCTTATCAACTCTTTGTCCTAGAACAACACCAACAGCATAATCACTAGCATCACACATAATTTCAAAATGCGGGTTCCAATCAGGTGGTTGAACAATAGGTGCAGAAATTAAGGCTTTCTTGAGTGTTTCAAAGGCTTCTAAACAATCATCATCAAAAACAAAAGGAATATCCTTTTGCAAAAAATTCGCAAGAGGCCTAGAAATTTTAGAGAAGTCTTTGATAAATCTCCTATAGAAACCAGCATGACCTAAGAAACTACGGATACCTTTTATATCTTTAGGACATGGCATTTTCTCAATTGCATCAACCTTAGCTTTGTCCACTTCAATACCTCTTTTAGAAATTTTATGACCCAAGACAATGCCTTCATTAACCATAAAGTGGCACTTCTCTCAATTCAAGACACGATTTGTTTGTTCACATCTCTGCAAAACTTGATCAAAATTGCTTAAACAATCATCAAAAGACTTCCCATAAAAAGAGAAGTCATCCATGAAAACCTCAACAATCTTTTCACAAATATAGCATTCATACATCATTGAAAGGTAGGAGGTGCATTACATAAATCGAAAGGCATGCGTCTATAAGCATAGGTTCCAAAGGGACAAGTAAAAGTGGTATTTTCTTGATCAAGTTGAGAGACAGGTATTTGTGAAAAAACAGAATATCCATCAAGGAAGCAAAAATGTGTGTGCTTAGATAATCTTTCAAGCATTTGAACAATAAAAGGCAAAGGGTAATGATCTTTCCAAGTTGCTTTGTTTAATTTTCTAAAATCAATTACCATTCTATAGCATGTAACAATTCTTTGTGGAATAGTTCATTCTTATCATTAGGAACAACAGTTGTACCTCCTTTCTTAGGGACACGATGAACAAGACTTACCCATCTATGGGATAGATTATACCTGCTTCTAGAAGGAAATGAGATTTCCGTTCTTACCACTTCCTTCATTTTCGGATTTAACCGACGTTGGTGATCAACAACGGGTTTAGCATCAGGTTCCATATTAATTTTGTGCTGAAATAGAGTGGGACTAATTCCCTTTAAATCATCAAGAGTATATCCAATAGCAGCTCGGTGCTTCCTTAGAACTTTCAATAATCTTTCTTCTTCATGTTCTAAAAGGTTAGCACTAATAATAACAGGATATATCTTCTTTTCATCAAGATAAGCACATTTCAAAGTGTCTGGCAATAGTTTTAATTCAAACACAGGACCACCTTTAGGGGGATGATGACCTCCTAGAGTTTCAATAGGCAAATTGTGTTTAAGCAGATGACGTTGTTCAAACAAAATCTTATCTATTTCATTTCTTTCATGCATATGTAAATCATTTTCATGGTCTAGCAAATATTGTTCTAAAGGATCAGTAGGTGGTACAGCAATAGAAGCAAGACCAATTATTTCGTCCTTACTAGGCAATTCTTTTTCATGAAGCTTTCTACTAAACTTGGAAAAATTAAACTCATGAGACTAATCACCAAAACTAACACCGACAGTTTGTTTCCCACAGTCTATTCTGGCATTAACGATGTTCAAGAAAGATCACTGTTATAATGGGACAAAAGTCATCTTGTGGGGAACCAAGAACAAGAAAATCAGTAGGGTATTTTATTTTCCCACACAAGACTTCAACTTCTCTAACAATCCCAATTGGTGATATAGTGTCTCTATTAGCAAGTTTAGTAGTAAGATCTATGTATTCTATCTCTACAGGAGCTATGTCATTCATAATTTCTTGATATAAGGTGTAAGGAATAGCACTCACGCTAGCACCTATGTCACATAAACCATGATAACAATGATCTCCTATTTTAACTAAGAAAACAGGCATGCTAACAACAGGTCTATGTTTATCCTTTTTATCAGGTTTGGCAATTCTAGCAGCTTCTTCGCAGAAGTAAATAACATGTCCATCCATATCTTCTTCAAAGAGATCTTTAACCATAACAATTACTAGGTTCTACTTTGATTTGTTCATTAGGTTTAGGTATTCTAATATAGATTTTGTTAACCATAGTTGAAACTTTAGCATGTTCCTTTATCCTATCAGGGAAAGGTGGTTTCTCAATATAAGCAGAAGGAACAACTGGATCAACATTATAAATTATGGTTTCTTCCTTAATTGGTACCGGTTCTTTAATTTCTTATTTAATAGGTAGGTGATATTTAAACCACTTCTCTTTAGGGTGATCAACACGAGTAGCAAATGATTCACAGAAGGAGGCTACTATCTCAGAGTCAAGTCCATATTTAGTTCTAAACTTTTGAAAAGCATCGGTATTCATAAAAGATTTAACACAACCATACTTAAGCTTAATACCTGAATTTTTACCTTCGTCGAGTTCCCAATCTTCAGAGTTGCGTTTAATTCTTTCCAAAAGATCCCACCGGAACTCAATAGTCTTCTTCATAAAAGAACCAACACAAGAAGTATCGAGCATGGTTTGATCATTACGAGAAAGCCGAGCATAAAAGTTCTGGATAATAATTTCTTTTGAGAGCTCATGATTAGGGCATGAATATAAAATTTACTTAAGCCTCCCCCAAGCTAGAGTGATACTTTATCCTACACGAGGCCAAAAATTATATATATAATTCCGATCATGATGAACTAGATGCTTAGGATAAATTTTTTGGTGGAACTCCAATTTCAAACGATTCCAATTCCAAGATCCAATATCATCGCATAGCCTATACCATGCCGATGATTTTACCTTCAAAGATAAAGGGAAAACCTTTTTCATAACTTCATCCCTGGGTAAACCAGCAAGCTTGAACAATCCATAAATTTGTTCTAGATATATCAAGTGCATATCAAGATGTTCGGTTCCATCTCCTGCACAAGGATTAGCTAGCAGTTGTTCTAGCATACCCGAAGGAATTTCATATTCAATATTTTCAGTAGGTGCAGTAGGTTGAAGGGTAGCTAATTGTGGTTCCAGTCGAGGTGAGGATACCCCGAACAAACCCCTCAAAGGATTGTTTTCCATAGTAACAAGTGACAATAAATTTTAGCACCCTATATAAATGTTCCCTTACCAAATTTCACTTACCAAAGGCGCTTCACTCCCCGGCAACGGCACCAAAAAATAGCCTTGATGACCATAGGGGATAAATTGTAGCTCTTTTCTATAAGTAAGAGTGTCGAACCCAACGAGGAGTAGAAGGAAATAACAAGTAGTTTACAGTAAGGTAATGTCTGCAAGTGCTGAAATTGTAAGTAACTAGTAGATTGATAGCAAGATAATTTGTAACGGGCAAGTAACGATAGTATTAACAAAAGTGAAGCAAGGTAGCCCAATCCTTTTGAGGCAAAGGACAGGACAAAGTGGTTTCTTATGATAAGCAAAGCGTTCTTGAGGGTACACGGGATTTTCATCTAGTCACTTTCATCATGTTGGTTTAATTCATATTTGGTACTTTGATAATTTGATATGTGGATGGACCGGTGCTTAGGTGTTGTTCTTACTTGAACAAACCTCCTACTTATGATTAACCCTCCCGCAAGCATTCGCAACTACGAGAAAAGTATTAAGAATAAATTCTAACCATAGCATTAAACTTTTGGATCCAATTGGTCCCTTACGGAATAGCGCATAAACTGGGGTTTAAGCTTGTGTCACTCTCGCAACCCATCATCTAATTGCTACTCCACAATGCATTCCCTTAGGCCCAAATATGGTGAAGTGTCATGTAGTCGACGTTCACATGACACCACTAAGGGAATCACAACATACATACTATCAAAATATCGAACACATATCAAGTTCACATGATTACTTGCAACATGATTTCTCCCGTGACCTCAAGAACAAAAGTAACTACTCGCAAAGGATAATCATGCTCAACATCATAGGGGTATTAAATAGCATATTGGATCTGAACATATAATCTTCCACCAAATAAACCATATGGTAATCAACTACAAGATGTAATCAACACTACTGGTCACTCACAAGCACCAATCTATAGTTTCGGTAACAAGATTGAACACAAGAGATGAACTAGGGTTTGAGATGAGATGGTGTTGTTGAAGATGTTGATGGAGATTGCCCTCCCCAACATGGGAGAGTTGTTGGTGATGATGATGACGATGATTTCCCCCTCCAAAAGGGAAGTTCCCCTGGCGGAATCGCTCCACCTGAGGGCAAAAGTGCTCCTGCCCAAGTTCCGCCTTGAGATGGCGGCGTTCTGTCCCGAAAGTCCTCTCCTTATTTTTTTTCTAGGTCAAAATGACTTATATACCATAAGATGGGCACCGGAGGTGGGCCTAGGTGAGCACAACCCACAAGGGCGCTCCTGGGCTCCCTGGCGCACCCAGGTGGGTTGTGCCCACCTGGTGGGCCCCCTCTAGTAGTTAGTTGCTCCAATATTCATCATATATTTGATAAAAAATCTCCGTGAAGTTTCAGCTTGTTTGGAGTTGTGCAGAATAGGTGGCCTGGCGTAGCTTTTCCAGGTCCAGATTTCCAGCTACCGGAATTCTCCCTCTTTGTGTATACCCTGCATATTATGAAAGAAAAGGCATTAGAATTACTCCAAAAAGCATTATTATGAATAAAAACATCATAAATAACAGTAGGAAAACATGATGCAAAATAGACGTATCAACACACTCCGGAAAGCTACGTGTTATAAACGGTTGCAAAATTGGGAAGAGCACCTTTTAACTTGATATTTACTGTGAGAGATAACCTTAATAATTGATTACTACACAATCAAAGGATGGAAACAACAAAGGGATAAACATCTCAGGAAATTCACAATAATATGATATGATATGGTATAGCCCTAGATGTCGAGAAGTCTTCACGGTCTTCCTGAATCTTCAATCAAAGCATTGTCATGGCGGCAGAAAAATCATTGTCGTGGTAGTCGTTCCAAAAACGTTGTCGTTGTGGCAATTTCAGAAATCGTTGGTGTGGCGACCATTTCAAAAACGTTGTCGTGATACCAATTTTAGAAAATGCTGCCTTGGGATGAGATTTTTTTGACACATCCACCCTGCGCCTGGTACACCTTCTCCACATCGGGGTCCTTTGTGCATGCTTGCCACCATCACCCGTAACTTGTAGGCTGTCTGTACATCTACTACATTAAAGTGGCAATCCCATGGCTCCAGCCATCATGCCATATTGTGATGCACATGCCACTTAATATTACAACATATAACCATCTCATGTATAAACTTATTATCATGACGAAGGCTATACCACATTACATGCAACCTGCAAAACCAACTTAGATGTCCTGTAATCGGTTTGACAAATTTTAATTACGTGGCTTCTAGGGTTTCCGGATAACACTAACTACCTACGCCCGCCATTAAGGCGATAATTCTTGTTGCTAGATTAACTTTCGGGTGTGTGAGGGAAGAGACTAAATTAAAATCTCTTGCCCCACACTAAACTTAGTCAATACGCGTGATCCTAGAAGATCGAACATCTTCATTGCCCTCTTGTGTTTGCGATGGTTCACTATTCTTGACTATGATGAATCCCAAAGAACTGTTAGCAGATCGTTGACAACCAGAGTCGGTCGATTGTCAGAACTTTGTGAAAAGCTACATCATGTCATCAATGAACTGAACTAAAGCAACACTTGAGGGAAGCATAGCAAGAACATCAAACCCTCATATCCACATGTGGCCTATGTCAAAACTTGAATCTACTCAAAGAACCGCTCATGATGCCACTGTTGGGAAATATAGTAGAAAACAAAAAGAATCGCCCTACGATCACCTAGAAACAGTATGCAGATGCGATGAACGGTTTGGATCAGATCGACATCGTCTCCGGGTTGTAGCGGTAGAAGACGAGTTGGTGTAGATCATACTTGGAGTCCCTCAAACCGTAGATGAACGACCACACGAACCGCCCATGAACTGTCCCTCGAACGGAGGACCGAAATCACGACCTCTCTATGAGTTGCACGCATGCAGTCTTCATGATGCGGCAGCGCTTCACCGTCGAGAGCTAATCGTCGCTGAAGAATTAGAGAGAGGAAATAGAACCGCACTGCGCTTCTAATTATGAGGAGGATTAGAGGATCTAGGTCAAGCTCTAATTGATCAACTAGGACCAACTAAACTAGAATTAGAGAAGGAGAGGACGCTCCCAAAGTTGTATGTTCAAAGACAAAAAGCCAATACTATCAAGGAGGGATGAGGTGTTGCTTAATGAGCCTCTTTCTCAAGTGCTTAATGATATGCTCCAAAATCCTCAGCTACTTCCCATATCCACATATGACCTAAACCCTAAGCCAAACTCGGTCCTACCGATTCTTTCTATCCGGCGCCACCGAGTTTCACTTGTCATAGCCACTGCCAGAAACCCTAATCATTTCGGTCTCACCGATGGGATCTCGGTCTCACCGAGATGGGCTTGCAAACTCTCTGTTACCTGTCGCAATATCTTCGGTCCCACCGAGATGTGCAATCGGTCCCACCGAGTTTGCTTGGCCAACTCTCTGTTTCGCTTATTACCCAAATCGGTCCCATCGAGCTTGAGTAATCGGTCAAACCGAGTTTTGGATTTACCCTAACCTTAGCACATCGGTCCCACCGAGTTGATCCAGTCGGTCCCACCGAAAATCTCTAACGGTCACTAGGTTTACTATTTCGGTCCGACCGAGTTTGTTGATTCGGTCCCACCGAGATTGGTAAATTGTGTGTAACGGTTGGATTTCGTGTGGAGGCTATAAATACCCCTCCACCTCCTCTTCATTCGTAGAGAGAGCCATCAGACTAAACCTACACTTCCAGCATCCTATTTTTGAGAGAGAACTACCTACTCATGTGTTGAGACCAAGATATTCCATTCCTACCATATGAATCTTGATCTCTAGCCTTCCCCAAGTTGCTTTCCACTCAAACCTTCTTTCCACCAGATCCAAATCCTATGAGAGAGAGTTGAGTGTTGAGGAGACTATCATTTGAAGCACAAGAGCAAGGAGTTCATCATCAACACACCATTTGTTACTTCTTGGAGAGTGGTGTCTCCTAGATTGGCTAGGTGTCACTTGGGAGCCTCTGACAAGATTGTGGAGTTGAACCAAGGAGTTTGTAAGGGCAAGGAAATCGCCTACTTCGTGAAGATCTACCGCTAGTGAGGCAAGTCCTTCGTGGGCGATGGCCATGGTGGGATAGACAAGGTTGCTTCTTCGTGGACCCTTCATGGGTTGAGCCCTCCGTGGACTCGCGCGACCGTTACCCTTCGTGGGTTGAAGTCTCCATCAACGTGGATGTAGGATAGCACCACCTATCCGAACCATGGGAAAAACATCCGTGTCTCCAATTGCGTTTGAATTCTCCAAACCCTTCCCTTTACATTCTTGCAAGTTGCATGCTTTACTTTCCGCTGCCAATATACTTTGCATGCTTGCTTGAATTGTGTGATGATTGCTTGACTTGTCCTAAAATAGCTAAAATCTGCCAAGAACTAAAATTGGGAAAAGGTTAAGTTTTTATTTGGTCAAGTAGTCTAATCACCCCCCCCCCTCTAGACATACTTCCGATCCTACAAGTGGTATCAGAGCTTTGGTCTCCATTGCCTTGGTTTAATCACCATTGGAGGAAGATGGATGTGTCTACTTTAGGGAGTCTTAGACATAGAGTGCCTATTCTTGATAGAGTGTATTTTCATGAGTGGAAAAATGAGATGCTTGTAATTTTCAATCAATATCATTTGAACAAGTATATTGCTAGTCCTTGTGCACCTCATATTGATCCTTTGCACTTTACCCTAGATAAAGATATTGACATGATTCGCAATCTTAGAACTATTGAGCTCATCATTAGAGGATTGCCCAAAAATTTGATTGCTAGTTTGCCTACTCTTAATTGTGCCTATACTATATGGAAATTTCTTGAGGAACGATTTCCTGACCATTCCTTGAAAAATTTGGATGAAATTCTCCATAAATCTATTGCCCTGAGTAAGATGAACTCTAGCGATCTTAGTTTTGGTGATTGTCTATTTGAGCTTGCCAATCTCAAGTGAGCTAAAGGAGATGTTGGAATCATTAGTGATATTATATCCGAAGCTATAAGAATTCATAAAAGTGACCACTTTCATGATCATTTATCTAATGAATTACCCTCTCTAGGAAATAATGAGTCACAAGATCATGGTGAACATGGATACTATGATGATGATGATGATGATGATAGTGACTTCGATCTTGATGATGCAATGAGACATTTTGGTCTTACGGCAAATCTTCGGGGATATGCGTCAGGAGGAAAGGAATGGGTTCTTGATAGTGGATGTACTGATCATATGACCGGAGATGAAGAGATGTTCCGTGAGCTTGCTGAAAATGACGGCCCTCGAAAATATGTCACCTTTGGTGATAATTCAAAGGGTAAAGTGGTTGGCCTTGGTAAGGTGGCCATCTCACATGATAGGTCCATTCAAAATGTCATGCTCGTTGAATCTCTTGGCTACAACTTACTTTCAGTTTCTAGACTTGCTGATTTCGGTTTGAATGTCCTATTTACTGAGGTAGATTGCCAAGTGTTTCGTCGAGACAATCATAAAATGGTCTTTACCGGTATGCGTAGAGGTGATCTTTACATTGTCGATTTCTTTAAAAAGGCACAACCTAAAACTTGCTTTATTGCTAAATCCTCAAAAGGTTGGTTGTGGCATAGACGACTAGGTCACGTTGGTATGAGAAACCTTGACAAGCTTATTAAAGGAAATCATATCCTTGGAGTTAAAGATGTCATATTTGATAAGGATAGACTTTGCGGTGCTTGTCAAGCAGGTAAACAGGTTGGAGGAAGGCATCCCGTGAAGAACATCATGACCACAAGGAGGCCACTCGAGCTACTTCATATGGATCTTTTTGGTCCCAACGCCTACAAGAGTCTCGGTGGAAATTCTTTTGGCCAAGTCGCAGGTCCAGAAGATCTTCAAAAACTTTGCTAGGAAGGCCCAAAATCAGTTTGACGTGAAGATCAAGAAGGTTCGGAGTGACAACGGAACGGAGTTCAAGAACGCAAATGTGGACACCTTTCTTGACGAAGAAGGGATTTCACATGAGTTCTCAGCTACATACACACCTCAACAAAATGGAGTTGTTGAGAGGAAGAACCGGACGCTCATCGAAATGGCAAGAACGATGCTTGATGAATACAAGACGCCGAAGCACTTTTGGGCAGAAGCAATTGAGACAGCTTGTCATGCAACAAATCGCTTGTATCTTCACAAGCTACTCGGCAAGACGGCATACGAGCTCCTCACCGGTAACAAACCCCAAGTTGGATACTTTCGAGTATTCGGCTCAAAGTGTTACATTCTTGACAAGCATCGTCGTTCAAAGTTTGCTCCTAAAGCTCATGAAGGCTTTCTACTTGGTTACGGCTCAAACTCTCACACTTACCGTTTCTACAACAATTTCACCCAAAAGGTTGAAGAGACGGTAGATGTGAAGTTTGATGAATCTAATGGCTCGCAAGTAGAGCAATTGCCAATTGATGTAGGAGATAAAGACCCTTCAGAAGCAATCCAAGACTTGTCCATTGGTAAAGTTTGTCCAACGGAGGTGAAGAAGAGTACTTCATCCGTCCAAGTTGAAGCTTCTACTTCACGACAAGGTGAACCAAGAATCGACACGGAAGCATCCACAAGTGGGACACACCAAGATGAAGAATACGAGGAAGTACATCAAGACGAACATCTACAACCTCCTTCTCCACCACGGAAAGAGAACGACAACGTCAACAATGAAGAAGGCCAAGAAGAAGAACAAGATGAAGAAGATGTTCAACGAAGACCCAAGCAAAATCTCTCACGAGTTCGAGCAAGAATTGCCAAAGATCATCCCATCGAGCAAATCTTAAATGATACACAAACCGGGAGAATCACTCGCTCAAAGACTCGTTTAGCTAACTTTTGTGAAAACTATTCATTCATCTCTAGCATTGAACCTATGAAGGTTTAAGAAGCATTGGAAGATCCGGATTGGATAAACGCTATGCATGAAGAGCTACACAACTTTGAGAGAAACCAAGTTTGGACATTGGTTGAGAAGCCTGACAATAACCACAACATCATTGGTACCAAATGGGTGTTTCACAACAAGCAAGATGAAGATGGACAAGTGGTTCGCAACAAAGCACGTCTCGTCGCCCAAGGGTACACACAAGTCGAAGGTATGGACTATGGTGAGACATATGCTCCCGTTGCTAGACTTGAGTCCATTCGCATCTTACTTGCCTATGCTAATCACCATAACATCACCTTGTACCAAATGGACATTAAAAGTGCCTTTCTAAATGGTGAAATAGAGGAGGAAGTTTATGTCAAACAACCTCCCAGCTTTATCAATCCTAAGAAACCAAATCATGTTTACAAACTTCACAAAGCTCTTTATGGTCTTAAACAAGCTCCTAGAGCATGGTATAAATGCTTGACCAAGTTCCTTATTGCAAGTGGTTTTGAAATTGGTAAAATTGATTCTACTCTTTTTACTAAAAGGGTTAATGGAGAACTATTTGTATGCCAAATTTATGTTGATGATATCATATTTGGTTCAACTAACCCTCTCTTTAGTGAAAAGTTTGGAAAGCTAATGTCAGAGAAGTTTGAGATGTCTATGATGAGTGAACTCAAATTCTTTCTCGGTTTGCAAATCAAGCAAACTAAGGAAGGTACATTTGTCTCTCAAATGAAGTACACCAAGGACTTATTCAAGAAGTTCAATATGCAAGAATGCAAAGGTATGTCTACACCCATGCCTACTAGTGGACATAATTATTTGACCAAAGATGGTGAACCGGTTGATCAAAAGGTTTATTGCTCTATGATTGGTTCATTGCTATACCTATGTGCTTCACGTCCCGATATTATGCTAAGTGTGTGCATGTGTGCACGATATCAAGCTGCTCCTAAAGAATGTCATCTTAAGGCCATGAAAAGGATAGTGAGATACTTAATTCATACATCAAACTTTGGCATTTGGTATCCTAAGAGGTCTTCTTTTGATCTTGTTGGCTATTCCGACTCGGATTATGCCGGGGACAAGGTTGATAGAAAGTCTACTTCGGGTACTTGTCAATTTCTTGGTAGATCTCTTGTGTCTTGGTCTTCCAAGAAACAGAACTCGGTATCCTTATCCACCGCCGAAGCGGAATACATTGCCGCTGGTTCATGTTGTGCTCAATTACTTTGGATGACCCAAACTCTTAAAGATTATGGATCTATGTGAAACATGTTCCACTGCTTTGTGACAATGAAAGTGCTATCAAAATTGGTCATAATCCTGTACAACATTCTCGAACTAAGAACATTGAAGTTCGTCATCATTTCATTCGAGACCATGTTGCTAAGGGTGACATTGATCTTAAGCATGTTTGCACCGATAAGCAATTAGTGGATATATTTACTAAACCATTTAATTGATGAGAAAGTATTTTGTAGGTTGAGAGGAGAATTGAACATCATTGATGCTTTGAACTTGGAGTAGGAACTCCATTGGATACATGCAAGACATGAGCTTATGACTAATCCATGATATATCTCTTATGATGACTATCTTATGTCTTGGATATATTTGTACCTTGCATGTTGTCTAACCCATTTAGGTGCTTGGTTGAATCTAATTCCATGAGATTGCGACTCACTCACATCTTGAGCAATCTCTACATCATCAAGTCTCTATACAATGGTGGTTGAATACGAGGAAGCACAAAACCATTCAAACATATCCTTTGACAAATTCTATGTTGAGCTTCATGATTGTCATTTTTGGATACACAAGTGCTCTTCCTTGCAAGAACTAACCCATGTAGGTAGATGAACTCTAACTCCAAGTGGTGCTCCCAACTCTTGATGAGCTACATCAACCTTGAGCACCCACACAAGTTCAACTACATGAGCAAGAACCACACCACCACCCAAGGTATGTTATTCCATCTTAGAGAAGCTTTACTCAAAGACATGAGTCAAAGCAACTCAACAAGACGTGAATACATCAAGATGCTTAAACGAAAAATGGTAACCCCATTTTGAGCTTAAACGATGAGTATGACCTATGATCAAGTGCTCTCACCTGACTCCTAAGTCAATATACTCTAATATAGGTGACTATGTCACCGCCCATCTCTAGATGAAGTTCTCTTGTGTTCTTTTCTGTGTTATTGCATTTGTCTCATGCATGTTTATTTCCTTTCTCTTTTTCAAAAACAAAAAAAACTTCATCTAGATCTTTCAGTTTCTTCTCTTTCTGTTTTTGTTCTGCTTTTTTCTGCATTCAATTCCTTGCAAATCCTTCAGGTAATTCATTGCAAATCTTTGTGAGATCCTACATGTCTAGTGAGCTGAGGTGACAAGTGTTTTTCTCTGTGTGAACTCGGTTTCACCGACTTGTAATTTTCGGTCCAACCGAATATTTTCGGTACCACCGAAACATGCCACTCGGTGCCACCGACTTCGCAACAGGAAAAACAGTTTGCCACTTGTTATGTATATCTTCTGATCCAGCTCTACTCAATGAATCTTGTCCTCTACAAGCATCATAGTTTTATCCATTGCTTTATGCTGAGTCTCAAGGACCAAACCTATACGACGGATTCCAGAAAGCCCTTCTTGGAAATTGATGTCAAAGGGGGAGAGAGAGATCACATCAAAGCTCAAGGGGGATAGAAAGTCTCAAGGACCAAACCTACAAGAGAGAAAGAGATTTCCAGGGGGAGAGAATACTCAAGGATCCCAGATGTTTGATGTTCAAGAGGAGAGATGTCACATGTCTTTTTGGGGGAAAGACATGTTTGCATTAAGTTCTATCCATTTGTATCTGTCAGCTCTGATTTTCTGTTCCCTATCTTCTCCCAATATCCCATGTAAGATTCAGGGGGAGCAAGACACCTAAGGGAAAGAAATCAGTCAAATTCATTGCATATCTTTACTCTTGGGGACATGTCTATTCCAATGTGGTACCTAGTACTCACTCTCTACATGTCATTCCAGTCTTGGTTTTCTTGTGGTTTCTTTTGTTTGATCTGGCTAGTGGATGTACCTGTGTTATCTAACTTTGTTTGTGCAGGTTCATTCCATCCTAAGTCAACCAAAGACTACAAGGTAAGTGTATGCATCAAAATCATGAGAATGAGGAATTCTTGCTTATGTACATACTGTTTGCAAGAAGCACTCATGAGCATGAAGGTATTTTCCTTGATAATCTTTTGCTCTGATGCATATGGCCAAGATACATGTAACACATTGCCTACTCAGTCATGGTTATGCTCTCACATGCCTCTATATTTCATATTCACATGAGTGCATACATGTAGGGGGAGCCTATGCTTGTTACATGTCCTTCCAAAGCTTTACTTGTTGTTCTTTATATCTTTATCTAAAGCTTTGATGTATGTTGCCATCAATTACCAAAAAGGGGGAGATTGTAAGCACAAGTGCTCCCCAGGTGGTTTTGGTAATTAATGACAACATATCTCTTGTTGGACTAACATTTCTATCTAGTATGTTTCAGATAAGTTCAACAATGGAGTGGCATGGACTAAAGGTTGTGGGAAGTTCTCCAAGATGCTAAGGACAAAGGATTGGCTAAAGCTTAAAGCTCAAGACTCTTCATTTTACATTTTAGTGATCCAAGATCACATTGAGTCCATAGGAAAAGCCAATACTATCAAGGAGGGATGAGGTGTTGCTTAATGAGCCTCTTGCTCAAGTGCTTAATGATATGCTCCAAAATCCTCAGCTACTTCCCATATCCACATATGACCTAAACCCTAAGCCAAACTCGGTCCTACCGATTCTTTCTATCCGGCACCATCGAGTTTCACTTGTCATAGCCACTGCCAGAAACCCTAATCATTTCGGTCTCACCGATGGGATCTCGGTCTCACCGAGATGGGCTTGCAAACTCTCTGTTACCTGTTGCAATATCTTCGGTCCCACCGAGATGTGCAATCGGTCCCACCGAGTTTGCTTGGCCAACTCTCTGTTTTGCTTATTACCCAAATCGGTCCCACCAAGCTTGAGTAATCGGTCAAACCGAGTTTTGGATTTACCCTAACCCTAGCACATCGGTCCCACCGAGTTGATCCAGTCGGTCCCACCGAAAATCTCTAACGGTCACTAGGTTTACTATTTCGGTCCGACCGAGTTTGTTGATTCGGTCCCACTAAGATTGGTAAATTGTGTGTAACGGTTAGATTTCATGTGGAGGCTATAAATACCCCTCCACCTCCTCTTCATTCGTAGAGAGAGCCATCAGACTAAACCTACACTTCCAGCATCCTATTTCTGAGAGAGAACTACCTACTCATGTGTTGATACCAAGATATTCCATTCCTACCATATGAATCTTGATCTCTAGCCTTCCCCAAGTTGCTTTCCACTCAAACCTTCTTTCCACCAGATCCAAATCCTATGAGAGAGAGTTGAGTGTTGGGGAGACTATCATTTGAAGCACAAGAGCAAGGATTTCATCATGAACACACCATTTGTTACTTCTTGGAGAGTGGTGTCTCCTAGATTGGCTAGGTGTCACTTGGGAGCCTCCGACAAGATTGTGGAGTTGAACCAAGGAGTTTGTAAGGGCAAGGAGATCGCCTACTTCGTGAAGATCTACCGCTAGTGAGGCAAGTCCTTCGTGGGCGATGGCCATGGTGGGATAGACAAGGTTGCTTCTTCGTGGACCCTTCGTGGGTTGAGCCCTCCGTGGACTCGCGCGACCGTTACCCTTCGTGGGTTGAAGTCTCCATCAACGTGGATGTAGGATAGCACCACCTATCCAAACCACGGGAAAAACATCCGTGTCTCCAATTGCGTTTGAATTCTCCAAACCCTTCCCTTTACATTCTTGCAAGTTGCATGCTTTACTTTCCGCTGCCAATATACTTTGCATGCTTGCTTGAATTGTGTGATGATTGCTTGACTTGTCCTAAAATAGCTAAAATCTGCCAAGTACTAAAATTGGGAAAAGGTTAAGTTTTTATTTGGTCAAGTAGTCTAATCACCCCCCCCCTCTAGACATACTTCCGATCCTACAGATAGCGATGCAGTCCAGGGTGAGACTTTTCTCCCCGGACAGATCTTCGTGTTCGACGGCTTTGCACTACGGGCCAATTCGCTTGGCCATCTGGAGCAGATTGAAAGTTACGCCCCTGGCCACCAGGTCAGGTTTGGAAGCTTAAACTACACGGCCGATATCCGTGGAGACTTGATCTTCGACGGATTCGAGCCTCTGCCTTATGCGTCACGCGGTCACGATGAATACGATTTAGCTCTACCATCGGATAGTGTTCAGGAGATCGCACAGGCAGCCGCTCCGACCCTCAATTCGGAGCCAGTTGCGCCATCCATGGACGGGTGGATGGACCCCGCCACGGAGGCCTTACCCTCAGCGGCGATCGAGCCAAACATCGACCTTACCTTGCACGGGAGCCGTGTTGTTAAATTGCCGGATCCTTCTCCGGCCACGGACTCCGAGCCGCCTGCGCCCATTCCTATCGAATCCAATTGGGCGCCAATCATGGAGTTTACCTCCGCGGATATTTTTCAGCACTCGCCCTTTGGCGACATACTGAACTCATTAAGGTCTCTCTCCTTGTCAGGAGGATCCTGGCCGAACTATGTCCGGCAGGACTGGGAAGCGGACGACGAAGAAATTCGCGGCCCACCCACCACCCACTTAGTAGCCACTGTCGATGACTTAACCGACATGCTCGACTTCGACTCCGAAGACATCGACGGTATGGACAACGATGCGGGAGACGAAGAGGAACCACTGCCCATAGGGCACTGGACAGCCACCTCATCATACGATATATACATGGTGGATACACCCAAAGAAGGCAATGGCGACGAGATAGCGGAGGATGACCCCTCCAAGAAGCAACCCAAGCGCCGACGTCAGCGCGCCGCTCTAAGTCCCGCCAAAGCAAAAGTGGTGATACCGGCACAGGAGATAATAACACTCCGGATAGTGCCGAAGACAACAACAATCCCCTCCAGCAAGATTTAGAGCAGGAGGATGGAGGAGCCAGCCCTCCTGAGAGAGCGGCAGATGGAGAGGCGGAGGATGATAATTACATGCCCCCCTCCGAAGACGCGGCAAGCCTCGGCGACGACGAATTCGCCGTGCCAGAGGATCCCGTCGAACAAGAGCGCTTCAAACGCCGGCTTATAGCCATGGCAAATATCCTTAAGAAAAAGCAGCAGCAACTTCAAGCTGATCAAGATCTGCTAGCTGACAGATGGACTGAAGTCCTCGCAGCCGAGGAATACAAACTCGAGCGCCCCTCCAAGAGTTACCCAAAATGCAGGTTGCTACCCCGACTGGAGAAAGAAGCGTATGACGCGGCTGATCGGCCACCTCGTGGCCGCGATAGAGAGGCATTCCAGCCAAAAACTCAGCCTGCACCCCGGCGCCATTCAAATATAAAGGCATGGGGAGATACACCAGACCTGCGAGACATATTGGAGGACAAAGCAAAGCATGCAAGATCGATTTACGGATCACGAGGGTGCGCCACTATGCGAGACGATAAACGTCACGCTGGATACAGTAAAAGTAAATCCGGCCGGGCCGAACACAACGGGCAAGACCCATTCAAGCTGCATCGCGATATAGCCCAATACAGAGGCTCCGCACACCCCTTATGCTTCATAGACGAAGTAATGGATCATCAAATTCCAGAAGGTTTCAAACCTGTGAATATTGAATCATACAACGGCACAACAGATCCCGCAGTATGGATCGAGGATTTCCTCCTCCACATCCACATGGCCCGCGGTGATGACTTACACGCCATCAAATACCTCCCACTAAAGCTCAAGGGACCAGCGTGGCATTGGCTTAACAGCTTGCCAGCAGAGTCCATTAGCTGTTGGGAAGATCTGGAAGCCGCATTCCTCGACAACTTTCAGGGCACTTATGTGCGGCCACCAGATGCCGATGACTTGAGCCACATAATTCAGTAGCCAGAAGAATCGGCCAGGCAATTCTTGACTCGGTTCCTAACAAAGAAAAATCAAATCGTCGACTGTCCGGATGCAGAGGCCCTAGCGGCTTTCAAACACAACATCCGCGATGAATGGCTAGCTCGGCACCTTGGTCAGGAAAAGCTGAAATCTATGGCAGCCCTCACGACACTCATGACCCACTTTTATGCGGGAGAAGACAGCTGGCTGGCTCGCAGTAATAACATATCAAAGAACCATGGTACTTCGGATACCAAGGATGGCAATAGCAGGTCACGTCGCAACAAACATAAGCGCCGTATTAACAGCGATTATATCGAGGATACGGCAGTCAATGCCGGATTCAAAGGCTCTAAACCCGGTCAGCGGAAAAGCCATTCAAACAAAGTACGCCGGGTCCGGCCAGCTTGGACCGTATACTCGATCGCTCATGTCAAATACACGGCACCCCAGAAAAGCCAGCCAAACACACCAACAGGGATTGTTGGGTGTTCAAGCAGGCCGGCAAGTTAATTGCTGAAAACAAGGACAAGGGGCCACATAGCGATGACGAGGAGGAGCCCCGGCAGCCACACACCGGAGGACAGAAGAGGTTTCCCCCACAAGTGCGGATGGTGAACATGATATACGCAACCCACATCCCCCAGAGGGAGCGGAAGCATGCGCTCAGGGACATATATGCGTTGGAACCAGTCGCCCCAAAGTTCAACCCATGGTCCTCCTATCCGGTCACTTCCGATCGCAGGGACCATCCCACTAGTATCCGTCATGGCGGATTCGCCGCACTGGTTCTGGACCCAATCATTGACGGATTTCACCTCACTCAAGTCCTTATGGATGGCGGTAGCAGTCTGAACCTGCTTTATCAGGACACAGTGCGCAAAATGGGTATAGACCCCTCAAGGATCAAACCCACAAAAACGACCTTTAAGGGCGTCATTCCAGGCATAGAGGCCCATTGCACAGGCTCAATTACACTGGAAGTGGTCTTCGGATCCCCGGATAACTTCCGAAGCAAAGAGTTAATCTTCGATATAGTCCCGTTCCGCAGTGGTTATCATGCACTGCTCGGGCGAACCGCATTTGCGAGATTCAATGTGGTACGGCATTATGCATACCTCAAGCTCAAGATGCCAGGACCTCGCGGGGTTATTACAGTAAATGGAAACACAGAGCGCTCTCTCCGAACGGAGGAGCACACCGCGGCCCTCGCAGCAGAAGCGCAAAGCAGCCTCTCAAGGCAATCCACCAGTTCGGCGTTTCAAGACCCGGACACCTTCAAGCGCGCTCGGAGAAATCGGCAACTAGACCGCCTGGCGCGATCTGAGCTCGCGTAGCAACGCGGCCCCCACCCCAGTCCCAACCAAACGGTGAAACTCATGCCACGCGTCCACAATTACGCATTAAAAATACCATGGGCACAGGTGGGGAGGGGGCACAATTGCGGCACGCCCCAAGACGCGGCTTAAACCGCAGTAGGGGCTTCCCGTTTGGTTATTTTTCTATTTTGCATTACCTTAATCTCTGGAAACCCTGCCCGGCAGCACTATTGTCGAGCACATGATGCAGCAACCAAGAAGGCAGAAAGCTACGTCACACCACGGGATTCCCAGGTGGATTACAATAACGAGCGAAATATTTGATTTAATACTATTCCTCAGCTTGCCCTTGGAAGGGACATAGTCCTACTCTTTGCTTATCGCACCATCTGTATCATTCTGCTTTAAACGCACCTTTTTGAATAAACAATGCATAACATTACGACTATTATTGCATTCTCGTTATATATATATATATATATGTGTGTGTGTGTGTGTGTGTGTGTGTGTATGTGTGTTCATTAATGACGCCTTGCAACCGTACACTTTGATACAGCAAATACACCAGGGGCTTACGTACCCCACAATATGGTGTGAAAAGTCCGAACACTTTCACAAGTGCGGCACCCTGAACTTATAGCATTATATGCATGAGCTCCGAATCATGTCTTTGGTCAAATGTTGGGTTTGCCCGGCTCCTATGTTTTGGTACCTTACGTTTCACTCTATCGGCTAAGGTAGTGCTAGGAGAACTACTGCGATTGTGCCCCGGTTCTGCTGGGCTAAAGCACCTCAGTAGAGAAAGCTAAAACTGACTATCACGATAAAGCGAGAGACTGGTCGCTGTTCGGCGAGGTTTTCGAGTCCCTAAAGACTTATGCCGCTTAGAGCGAGGGGCCGGCCCTGTCCGGCTTAAAGGCGTGTATCGCGCCCCGAATTCGGCCTTCTGAATACCAGGGGCTTCGCCGAAATTTAAAATTATAGAATTCTATGGCTAAGTGAGAGTGATAAAGCATTATTAGTCCGGTTGCCTTGTTCATTGTGCTGAGCACCTCCCTCGAAGGACCCAAACATGGGAACAAGAGTGCTCAGGTTTATCCCAAACACCCCAGCACTCGTGGCATGGGGGGCAGAAGCCGAGGACTAGCCATCTCTCAGATTGGATAAACAGCCAAACAGAAGGTAATATTTTAAATTCACACAAGCGTTGCATAGCGCATATGAAACAAGTTTTCATCATACAGGATCACACGAGCAAGTTTACTCAAATATTACATCCTTTGAACATTCGTCCGCTACAAGACGGGCACCCTTCAGGACACCCTCATAATAAATTCCGGGGGTGCGATGCTCCTTGCCTTGCGGCGGCCCTTCCTTTATCAGCTTCACAGCATCTAGCTTGGCCCACTGCACCTTCACACGGGCGAAAGCCCGGTGTGCACCTTCGATGCAGACGAACTGCTTGACGACCTCCAGCCGTGGGCAGGCATCCAGAAGCCGCCTCACCAGGCCAAAGTAGCTGCTCGGAAGGGCGTCGCCAGGCCACAGCCAGACTATAAGGCCCTTCATGGCTTGTTCGGCCGCCTTGTGCAGCTCGACCAGCTGCTTTAGCTGGTCGCTCAGAGGCATCGGGTGTAACGCCCTCGATGCGTCTATATCTCCCACATGTCAAAGCATGACTTAGAGGCATAACCGCATTGAAAGCAATGTCGCAAGTGAGGTAATCTTCACACAACCCATGTAATTTAATAAGGGAAAGAGATACATAGTTGGCTTACAATCGCCACTTCACACAATTACATGAATAAACATTACATCAATCAAATACACTCATGGTCCGACTACGGAACCAAAATAAAAGAAGAACCCCAAATGCGACACAGTCCCCGATCGACCCCAACTAGGCTCCACTACTGATCGACTGAAACGAATCAACACAAAAGGACAAGATCTTCATCGAGCTCCTCCTAAGCTTGGTTGCGTCATCTGCAAGGACTCATCGGCACCTGCAAGCTGGTTTTGGAAGTATCTGTGAGCCACAGGGACTCAGCAATCTCACACCCTCGCGATCAAGACTATTTAAGCTTATGGGTAAGGTCAAGGTATGAGGTGGAGCTGCAGCAAGCGACTAGCATATATGGTGGCTAACATACGCAAATGAGAGCGAGAAGAGAAGGCAAAACACGATCAATAAAAGCATGATCAAGAAGTGATCCTAGACTACCTACGTCAAGCATAACTCCAACAACCGTGTTCACTTCCCGGACTCCGCCGGAAAGAGACCATCACGGTTACACACGCAGTTGATTCATTTTAATTAAGTTAAGGTTCAAGTTATCTACAACCGGACATTAACAAATTCCCATCTGCCCATAACCGTGGGCACGGCTTTCGAAAGTTCAAATTCCTGCAAGGGTGTCCCAACTTAGCCCATGACAAGCTCTCACGGTCAACGAAGAAATAGACCTCCACCCGAGACGTTTTGATCAGACTCGGTATCCCGGTACAACAAGACATTTCGACAGGGTAAAACTAAACCAACAACACCGCCCGAATGTGCCGACAAATCCCGATAGGAGCTGCACATATCTCTTTCTCAGGGCACACCGGATTGTCTAAACTTCTGGTAGGCCAGCCCAGAGTTGCCCCTGGTAGCCACCGGCGGCTGACAAGTTGGACCAACACTCAGAGGAGCACTGGCCCGGGGGGGTAAAATAATGATGACCCTCAGGAGCGCGACTCCCAAGGGAAAAGAAAAGGCTAGGTGGCAAATGGTAAAACCAATGTTGGGCATTGCTGGAAGAGCTTTACTTAAGGCCAACTGTCGAGGGGTTCCCATTATAGCCCAACCGCGTAAGGGACGCAAAATCCGAGAACATAACACCGATATGATGGAAAACTAGGGCGACAAGAGTGGAACAAAACACCAGGCATAAGGCCGAGCCTTCCACCCTTTACCAAGTATATAGATGCATTAATTAAATAAGATATAAAGTGATATCCCAACAAGTAAACATGTTCCAACAAGGAACAACATCTCCATGTTCCAAAAGGGAACGAACTTCAATCTTCACCTGCAACTAACAACGCTATAAGAGGGGCTGAGCAAAGCGGTAACATAGCCAATCAACGGTTTGCTAGGACAAGGTGGGTTAGAGGCTTGGTTCAACAAAGTAGGAGGCATGATAAGCAAACATCATTTTAAATATTTTAAACATAGATGAAAGTTGGATATTATTATCCTACACAAAATTCTGAGCAAGTTTCATATATAAATCATTTTAATCCGATGCACGGTTAGTGAGTTATTAAATGCATGAACTAGGGGGACTTTTCTGCAAAACTAGCAATCTCTGGATAAATAGGAAAAATCCCAGGCGCTGAAAAAACACATCACGGGCCGAAACTGGAGCAGATTGGGCCAGCAGAAGAAAAAAAATACTAAGGAACCGCGGGGGGGCAGCTCACCATGGGCTCTTGGCCCAGCTGGAGGGGAAGCAGGCCGGTGGAGGAGAGAGGCAGGCCGAGGCGGGAGCTGGAGCCTGGCACGGCTGGGCTTGGAGGCGCGGCCCATGGCGCGTAGGAGGCAGGCCAGGCGGGGCGGCGCGCTGGGCCGGACTCGGGCCGGCTGGATCTGGGCCCATGCGGGGAGGAGGCGGAGGCGCTCGTCGTCCTCGCGCCTGGCGCACGAACAGGAACAGGGCGGCGGCGCCCTAGGTCAACGGCGAGGCGGCAGCGGGGACTCCGGCAGGCGGGCACGGTGGAGATCTGTGGGAATGGACGGATCTGGCCACGGGGATCCTAGATCCGGTGACGGAGGTAGCTGGCGGTGCTCGGGGAAGCGGAAGCCGGCGAAGTGGAGCTCGTCCATGGTGGCTCCCTTGGGATGGCGGGTGCTAGTGGTCGCCGGCGGTGCAAGTCCGGCGAGGGGAGGCGCTCGGGGCGGAGGCAGCTGCGGGATCGGGCTCCTCCCGATCCAGAGTGAGACGGCGGCGCTGTGTGCACACGGCGGCGGCTCGGGCCCGGTGCGGTGCGAGGCGGGCTGTGGATGGGCCTCGCGGGTCTGGCGCGATGGAGGGAGAGGAGAGAGAGGGTGGCGCGCTGAGGTGGCGCGAGCTGAGTGGGTGAGGGCGCTGGCGGCGGTGAGGTGGCGCTCTCCGGTTGGTCGGAGTGAGGTGGCTGAGGGCGGCGGACATGTCCGGCGTGGACGAGATTGTCCGGCGGCGCGAGGTGGACGAAGGTTAGGGTTCGGACTGCGCGAAAAATTCGGAGGGGATCACATATTTATAGGTAGAGGGAGCTAGGAGAGTCCAAATGAGGTGCGGTTTTCGGCCACGCGATCATGATCGAACGCTCTAGATGATGGAGCAGAGTTAGGTGGGTTTTGGGCCAAAATGGAAGGGTGTTGGGCTGCAACACACACGAGGCCTTCTCGGTCCCTCAGTTAACCGTTGGAGTATCAAACGAAGTCCAAATGGTACGAAACTTGACAGGCGGTCTACCGGTAGTAAACCAAGGCCGCTTGGCAAGTCTCGGTCCAATCCGGAAATGTTTAATCCCCACACATGAAAGAAAGGTAGAAAAGACCACCGGAGGAGAACGAAGCGCCGGAATGCAAAACGGACAACGGGGAAAATGCTCGGATGCATGAGACGAACACGTATGCAAATGAAATGCGCATGATGACATGATATGCAATGCATGACACGCAAGCAAAGGCAAGGCAACAACAGCGAATAACTGAACGACACCTGGCACATCGGTCTCGGGGCGTTACAACACTCCACCACTACGAGAGGATCTTGTCCCGAGATCTAGAATGGCACCGGAGGGAAAACGGAAGAGAAGAGAGAAAAGGTAAAACTAAGTTGCTTCTCTGACAAACGAGAGAAATCACGAATCTTGAGAGGTTGAACAAATTCGAGAAAAGAATACAACAAAGGAGAACAAAGTCGAAAACACTCCGTTAGAAAAGAGGGACAAGAAAGAACCAATTCGGGTAGTGATGGGGTCATGTACCTAGGGTAGGGTCACAGACCTGATCTAAGTACCCTGCCCAAGGACACCCTTAGAAGAGGTCACGTTCCAGTCGACCAACGAGGGACTCACTCGACTGACTTGAAGGACTCGACCACGAAGACTCACTCGACCACAAGAAGGTCAAGAGGCACTCTGCACTGCAACGGCCTGTAATTAAGTAGACTTTATGATAGTAAAGACACTTTATGCGGGGCGTTACCAGTAACGCCCCGGACTTAACTCACCTTAAACCCTCTCCTACGTGGGCTGGCTGGGGTCCTGGCGCACTCTATATAAGCCACCCCCCTCCACAGGTAGAAGGGTTCGGCATCTTGTAACTCATATACATATAATCCACTCGACCGCCTCCGGGCTCCGAGACGTAGGGCTTTTACTTCCTCCAAGAAGGGCCTGAACTCGTACATCTCTTGTGTTTACAACCTCTCCATAGCTAGGACCTTGCCTCTCCATACCTACCCCCCACTCTACTGTCAGGCTTAGAACCACGACAGTTGGCGCCCACCGTGGGGCAGGTGTTTTAGCGATTTTGTGGAGAAGTTGCGATTCTTCCGAGTACTTTCATCATGGTGGCTGCTGGAGTTTTGGTCGAGGGTCGAGAGATCCGTCTCGGTGCTCTCACCTTCGTCGCCGACGACTCCGCCTGGCTCCAGGAGGCTCCACTCGACGTCGATGCGCTCCCCGTCCGCGGTGCGACGCATTTTCGCGCATGTGTCCGCCGCGTTCTGCTGCGGCAACCGTCGACCCCGTATCGGTCGACTCCCCCATCGGCCACCCTCCCGGTCTCCCGCCAGCGCAAGCGCTCAGGCCGGTCGAGGCTTCAGCGGTGGGTGAGGCACGCGGTGGCTCGCCAAATGGCCACCACCCAAGTTGCAGCAATCGAGCCCGACGAATCTCTCTACGGCCTGTTCGATCTGTCGACTGGCTCCGTAGAGACCGCATCCGAGTGCGATAGCAGTGATCCGGCGGCGGAAATCCTGATGGTCGACGGGCCCCGCAGTCCCCCGGGCTTCGCCCGTGATGGTGGAGCAGGCGACGGAGGCGACCCCGCACGAGATCACGAAGAGTACCAGCCCGAGCCACTCGACTCTCTGCAAAGAGAAGAACTTCGCCGCAGGAACGTGGATGTCCTGCGTACTCCCATCGCAGGAGAAACCCCCGAGGCTCGCGCCTTGGAGGAGGCACGTTTGGCCAATTTGGCCGAACGCACTCGACTGGAGAATCTTCAGCGAGCACTCGACGAGCGTGCGCGGCCACGAGTTCCCGACACCAGTCGACGTCAACTCTTCCCGCCGACTCAGGTATATCGAACCCCAATCCAGAATTTAGCAGCTGCGACCCGTATAGCAGAGTCCATCCAGCCCTCTCAGTCGGAAGCTGGCAGAGGCTTGATGCAGATCAGGGATCTGCTCCGGGCAGCAGGAGACCAGAATTCGGCCGTGTCGCAGTCGCGCAACAGAATTCACAGTCGATCCGTCACTGCGAATACGGTTCAGTCGGCTCACAGTCCCAGATCGCCTCCGCGGCGTGAAGGGCGCGAGAATCGGCGAGACCAATATGGTGACCGACACGATTGAGATGATAGGCGTCGAGTGCCCAATTCCCCTCCGAGGGGTGGGTCTTACGCTCCTCGGCAGCAAGATGACAGACGTCAGTTCAGTACGGGGCGAAGAGTTCCAGTCGACCCCAGAGAACCAGGCTTCGACGCACGATCCATTATCGTGCAAGGTTTGGTCGACCGGAACAGAGCCCATCGAGGCGGACTCGACAGAGATGCGCCCACAAGCAGTCGAGTGCATGTTTCTGGTCCTGAATGTTTCAGCAGAGCTATCACAGCCGCAGTTATCCCTCCCAATTTCAGGTTGGCAACAGGAGTCAGCAAGTTCACTGGTGAGTCTAAGCCTGAAACTTGGCTTGAGGACTACCGAGTGGCGGTTCAGATTGGTGGTGGGAACGACGAGGTGGCCATGAAGCATTTGCCCCTCATGCTGGAAGGTTCTGCCAGGGCATGGTTGACTCAATTACCTCCTAGCAGCATTTACACTTGGGAAGATCTGTCCCGAGTGTTCATCAGAACGTTTGGAGGAACTTGCAAACGACCGGCTGGACTGACGGAGTTGCAAGTCTGCGTGCAGAAGACCAATGAGACTCTCAGAGAGTATATTCAGAGATGGATCACTTTGCACCATACTGTGGAGAATGTGTCTGATCATCAGGCAGTCTGCGCCTTTAAAGATGGCGTCAAGAACAGAGAATTGAGCTTGAAGTTTGGTCGAACCAGTGACATGACCTTGAGTCGGATGATGGAGATTGCTACCAAGTACGCCAACGGCGAAGAAGAAGACCGACTCCGAAGCGGCAAGCACAAGCCGAGCCAGTCGGAAAAGGGAAACACCAGTCGGAAACAGAAGCGGAAGGCTGAACCGGCAGCTCCTGGAGAGGCTCTGGCCGTGACTCAAGGAAAGTTTAAAGGGAAACCAAAAGGATCCTGGAACCCTAAGAAGGTGAAGGATAAAGAAGGGAACGACGTGATGGATATGCCGTGTCACATCCACACGAAGAAAGACGAAGAGGGGAATATCATCTACCCGAAGCATACCACTCGCCAATGTCGACTCCTGATCCAGCAGTTTCAGGGAAAACAGTCTAAGGACAAGGAGAAGGAGTCGGACAAGGCCGAAGACAAGGAGGACAGTGAGGAAGGATATCCGCATATCAACTCCACTCTGATGATCTTTGCAGATGTGGAAAGCAAGAGTCGATTGAAAGTCATTAACCGAGAAGTGAACATGGTTGCCCCAGCAAAAGCAAATTATCTGAAATGGTCCCAAATACCCATCACATTCGACCAACTGATCACCCGACTCATATTGCCACCCCTGGGAGGCAAGCTTTGGTGGTCGATCCAGTTGTCGAAGGCACTCGACTGACAAAAGTGCTGATGGACGGTGGAAGCGGGCTGAATTTGTTGTATGCAGACACACTGAAAGGAATGAGCATTCCGATGTCCCGACTGAGCACCAGTAACATGAGCTTTCATGGAGTTATACCAGGGAAGAAAGCTGAGTCACTCGGCCAAATAGCTCTGGACGTGGTGTTTGGTGATTCGAAGAAAAGTTGACGTTTGAGGTCGTGGATTTTCAGAGTGCATATCATGCCATTTTGGGGAGACCAGCTTACGCACGGTTCATGGCTCGACCATGTTACGTGTACCTCAAATTGAAGATGCCCGGCCCCAAAGGAGTGATCACTATCACCGGTGATCGGAAAAAGGCAGAAGAGTGCTTTCAAAAGGGCTCAAAGATTGCCGATTCCCAGGTGACAGCGGTCGAATTCGAAGAATACAAGCAAAATGCAGATCCGAGTGATTTGCTGCGATCCAAGAAACCCGCCACAGAGTCTGCATTTCAGTCGTCCGGTGAGACGAAGCCTGTTCACATTCACCCGACCGACCCCGATGCAGCTCCGACCCACATCTCCACAACACTCGACGCGAAATAGGAAGAAGCGCTCATCCAGTTCCTCCGTGAGAACTGGGACATTTTTGCATGGAAGCCCGCTGACATGCCAGGTGTTCCCAGGGGACTGGCTGAGCATCGCCTAAGAGTCGACTCATCTGCAAAACCAGTCAAAGAGCATCTTCGGCGGTCCGCCGTCCAGAAGAGAAAGGCCATTGGTGAGGAAGTGGCTCGACTGTTGGCGGCAGGATTTATCCGAGAGATATACCACTCCGAGTGGCTCGCTAATGTCGTCATGGTTCCTAAGAAGGACAAATCGCTCCGAATGTGCATTGATTTCAAGCACATCAACCGGGCCTGCCCGAAAGATCATTTTCCTCTCCCTCGCATAGATCAAATTGTTGACTCGACCGCGGGATGCGAGAGACTGTCTTTTCTAGACGCCTACTCCGGGTACCACCAGATCCGTCTGTACGGACCCGACGAGATAAAAACAGCTTTCATCACTCCATTCGGGTGCTTCTGCTATATCACCATGCCATTCGGCCTCAAGAATGCCGGAGCCACATTTATGCGAATGATTCAGAAGTGTCTACTCACTCAAATCAGTCGGAATGTGGAAGCATATATGGATGATATCGTTGTCAAGTCACGAAAAGGTTCCGACCTGCTCGCTGATCTTGCCGAAACATTTGCCAACCTCAGAAGGTATGATATCAAGCTCAATCCATCAAAGTGCACATTTGGAGTTCCTGGTGGCAAGTTACTCGGTTTTCTCGTTTCTGAACGAGGAATCGACGCTAATCCAGAGAAGATCGGCACTATTCTCCAAATGAAACGCCCTGTGCGAGTGCATGATGTCCAGAAGCTTACTGGATGCTTGGCCGCATTAAGTCGATTCATCTCACGACTCGGTGAAAAGGCATTGCCTCTTTACCGACTGATGAAGAAGGCAGACAAGTTCGAGTGGACTCCAGAAGCTGATGCAGCATTTGCCGAGCTAAAAGCTCTGCTCTCCACCCAGCCGGTGCTTGCTGCTCCAATCAGCAAAGAGCCTCTGTTGCTCTATATCGCAGCCACAGGACAAGTCGTCAGTACTGTGCTTACGGTCGAGCGGGAAGAAGAAGGAAAAGCTCTCAAAGTTCAGCGTCCAGTGTATTATTTGTCTGAAGTCTTGACTCCATCCAAGCAGAGATATCCTCATTATCAGAAGCTTGTGTATGGAATATACATGACCACAAAGAAGGTTGCTCATTATTTCTCTGATCATTCCATCACAGTCGTCAGCGACGCTCCACTATCAGAGATTTTGCACAACAGAGATGCAACTGGTCGAGTGGCCAAATGGGCGATTGAACTTCTTCCCCTTGATATCAAGTTTGAGGCAAAGAAAGCCATTAAGTCCCAGGCAATAGCAGATTTCCTCGCCGAGTGGATTGAACAGCAGCAGCCGACTGAAGTTCACTCGGAGCATTGGACCATGTTCTTTGATGGCTCTAAGATGTTGAATGGTTCTGGTGCTGGGGTCATCCTGGTTTCCCCCAAAGGAGATAAGCTCAAATATGTGCTCCAGATTCACTTTGATTCCTCCAACAATGAGGCAGAATATGAGGCCCTCTTATATGGGTTGCGCATGGCCATTTCACTCGGCGTCCGTCGCCTGATGGTCTATGGCGACTCGGATTTAGTGGTCAACCAAGTGATGAAGGAGTGGGACGTGAGAAGCCCAACCATGACTGGATACTGCAGTGTAGTGAGGAAGCTGGAAAAGAAGTTCGAGGGGTTGGAGCTCCATCATATACCCCGACTGAAAAATCAAGCAGCTGATGATCTAGCAAAGATAGGATCCAAGAGAGAAGCCATTCCGAGTGGTGTGTTCTTGGAGCATATACACACTCCGTCAGTCAAAGAAGATCCTTTCACCGAAGAAGCTCCACAGCCCAAGAGTGCCACAGATCCGACTGAGGTTGAAGTCCCAGCAGTGGTCGACTTGGTCATGGAGATCTTGGTGGTCATTCCCGATTGGACGGTTCCATATATCGCGTATATCCTGAGAAAAGAGCTCCCGGAGGATGAGGAAGAGGCTCGACAGATCGTCCGCCGATCTAAGGCCTTTACCGTAATCAAAGGACAGTTATACAGAGAAAGCGCGACTGGAGTCGGTCAGAAGTGCATAACGCCGGAAGAAGGTCGAATCATCCTTAATGATATTCACTCAGGGACTTGTGGTCATCACGCGTCCTCTCGGACCATCGTGGCCAAAGCATACCGAGCCGGATTTTACTGGCCAAAGGCGAATGAGATGGCAAAGGAGATAGTGGATAAGTGCGAGGGATGTCAGTTTTACTCGAATATGTCGCACAAGCCTGCATCAGCCCTGAAGACCATTCCACTCGTCTGGCCTTTCGCAGTATGGGGGTTGGACATGGTCGGTCCTTTGAGAACAGGGCGAAGTGGCTTCACGCATGTACTGGTGGCAGTCGACAAGTTCACCAAGTGGATTGAGGCTAAACCAATCAAGAACCTTGACGCCGGTACTGCTGTTAGTTTCATCAGGGAACTAATATTCAGATATGGAGTCCCGCACAACATCATTATGGATAATGGGTCGAACTTTGACTCGGAGGAATTCAGAGATTTCTGTAACTCTCAAGGCACACGGATCGACTACGCTTCAGTCGCCCATCCGCAGTCGAATGGACAAGCAGAGCGAGCCAATGGCCTGATTCTCAAGGGATTGAAACCCCGACTGATGCGTGATCTCAAGCATGCAGCTGGAGCTTGGGTCGACGAACTTCCCTCAGTGCTTTGGGGACTACGGACCACACCTAATCGGTCGACCGGAAGAACTCCATTCTTCTTGGTCTACGGAGCTGAAGCAGTCTTGCCGAGTGATCTTCTCCACAATGCTCCTCGAGTTGAAATCTACAACGAAGTAGAAGCTGAACAAGCGCGGCAGGACGCAGTCGACCTTTTAGAGGAAGAAAGGGAGATGGCTCTGATCCGGTCGACCATCTACCAACAAGATTTGCGTCGTTTCCACGCCAGAAATGTCAGAGGTCGAGCCTTCCAGGAAGGAGATTTGGTTCTCCGAGTGGATCAGCACAAACCACACAAGCTTGCTCCTTCTTGGGAAGGTCCCTTCATCGTCACCAAGGTTCTCCACAATGGGGCGTACCGTCTTTACAATGTCGAGCATAATATCGACGAGCCCCGAGCTTGGAACGCGGAACTACTCCGCCCATTTTACACTTAAGTTTTATCACTCGGATGAGTTGCAATAAAGTACTTCTGTAGTTCATGGACCTCAAAATAATAGTGTCATAGTTCCTCCATAATTTTTGTCACTTTTCATTTTGTCTAATAAAATTTCCCCTCAGTGGGTGACTTAGCCGCGAATCCGTTCCGCCTAAGTTTGTAAAAAATCCTACCGAGTGGTGAGTCAGACTCCCACTCGGAGGCTTAGCTACGAATCCGTTTCGCCTAAGTTATAAAAATCCTACCGAGTGGTGAGCCAGACTCCCACTGGGAGGCTTAGCTACGAATCCGTTTCGCCTAAGTTATAAAAATCCTACCGAGTGAAGAGCAAACCTCTCACTCGGGGGCTTAGCTGCAGTCCAAGTACTCGCCTAAGTTACAAAAATCCTACCGAGTGAAGAGCAAACCTCTCACTCGGAGGCTTAGCTGCAGTCCAAGTGCTCGCCTAAGTAATAAAAAATCCTACCGAGTGAAGAGCAAACCTCTCACTCGGGGGCTTAGCTACAGTCCAAGTACTCGCCTAAGTTACAAAAATCCTACCGAGTGAAGAGCAAACCTCTCACTCGGAGGCTTAGCTGCAGTCCAAGTACTCGCCTAAGTTACAAAAATCCTACCGAGTGAAGAGCAAACCTCTCACTCGGAGGCTTAGCTGCAGCCCAGTGCTAGCCTAAGTTATCAAAATCCTTCCGAGTGAAGAGCAAACCTTTCACTCAGGGGCTTAGCTGCAGTCCAAGTACTCGCCTAAGTAATCAAAAATCCTACCGAGTGAAGAGCAAACCTCTCACTCGGAGGCTTAGCTGCAGCCCAGTGCTAGCCTAAGTTATCAAAATCCTTCCGAGTGAAGAGCAAACCTCTCACTCGTGGGCTTAGCTGAAGTCCAAGTACTCGCCTAAGTAATCAAAAATCCTACCGAGTGAAGAGCAAACCTCTCACTCGGAGGCTTAGCTGCAGTCCAAGCACTCGCCTAAGTAATCAAAAATCCTACCGAGTGAAGAGCAAACCTCTCACTCGGGGGCTTAGCTGCAGTCCAAGTACTCGCCTAAGTTATAAAAATCCTACCGAGTGGTAAGCCAGACTTCCACTCGGAGGCTTAGTCGCAGCCCAGTGCTCGCTTAAGTGGACTAAGGAATAAGTCGATTGCAATAAAGGCGCCCTGCTTTGAACCTGCAAAAGACATTTCGAGCCAAAAGCAATCATATTCAAGCACCAAATTCAAGTTCGAATCGATATCTAAAGGAACCGAAAGTGCTCAGGCGCTAAGCCCGTTAAGGTTTATCGGTTACAATTCCACTCGGCATACCGAGGCAAATTTAAAGCGTCGAGCTTAGAAGAAGTTTTTTACCCCTCCTGCGGAGGGCTGGAAGGTGCAACAAACTCATCAAGATCAATTCCGTCTGTGATCCGAGTGGCAGCCGCAAGGAAAGTTTCCATAAAGGACCTGAAGTCGTGTTTCTTGGTGTTGGCCACCCGGAGGGCCGCCAGCTTCTCTTCTCGCGCATCTTTGCAGTGGACTCGGGCCAGACACAGAGCAACATCTGCACCGCACCGAGCCGAGGACTTCTTCCACTCCTGCACTCGACCAGGGATCGTGTTCAAGCGAGCCATCAGCGACTCAAGGTCATTCTGAAGTGTCTCCCCGGGCCAGAGCGTCGAGTCGATGCGAGATGTGGCGACCTTCAGCCTTGCAAGATAGTCCACGACAGCTGCAACACGGGACTCCAGTCGGAAAACATTCATGGCAACTTCGTCGTTCACCGGAGAATTGACGGGGTCGAGGTTTGGTTCCAGCCGGCTAGTTTCTTCTTCAAAGTTTTGACAAAATTCTGCAAGGACGATCACCGAGTCAAGGTGATGGTCGAATGGAAAAACCACGATTGGAAATAATTGCCTAGCATAGAGGTTTACCTTCAAGCATAAGAAACAGCTTCTTGGCAAGACCACTCAGGAAGGCCTCCAGATCATTTTTCTTCCCAGTCAACTTACTGACTTGGTCGGTCAGGGCAGCTTTATCAGTTTTCAGTCAACTGACCTCCTTGTTGGCGATCCCAAGAGCAGCTTTCAGATTGGTATTGTCTTGTTCAAGCTTGGTGACTGAAGCTAACTTCTCGTCAGCAAGCTTGATCTTCTCAGCTAGTTCAAGGTCTTTCTTCTGTTGGGCCTCCCTTACCTTACCTGCAAGTTACAGCAAGATCAGATTTTGAAACAAACAAAGGGAAAAGCAGTCGTCAAGGTCTCACCAAACATACCTTCGGTCTCCTCCTTTGCCTTCGTCAGTTTCTCCTGAACCAGCTTCAAGTTCAGCTTGAGCTGAACGTGCTTGTTTTCCAGCTCAGAGTAGCGAGCCACAAGATCATAGGAGTTCTGCGAAGAACCAATCGACTAAATGTCAAATATAATTCACTTTCGAGTGAAAAAGGAAAAATCACACGTTTCTAAGACTACAGCCGAATACAAGCATTCGACCGTAGTCTCGGGGACTACACCCAGTGGGTGCACTCAGCGTGCCCCCACTAATCCTATCGAAGATAGAGTCGACCAGTCGACCTCAAAAAAAAAGAGAGATGTATTCTTTAAGACGGTAATCGACTGCAAGCAGTCGACCACAGTCTCGGGGACTACACCCAGTGGGTGCACTCAGCGTGCCCCCACCGGTTTGCGAAATCCATTCGACATAGTCGAATGACGCAAAGACTGAAATTATAAAACCTAAAGCCGACTGCCAGCAGTCGACCTTAGCCTTGGAGACTACACCCAGTGGGTGCACTCAGCGTGCCCCCACTAATCCTATTGAAGACAGAGTCGACCAGTCGACCAGTTTGCGAAATCCATTCGACATAGTCGAATGACGGAAAGCCTGAAATTATAAAGCCTAAGGCCGACTGCCAGCAGCCGACCTTAGCCTTGGGGACTACACCCAGCGGGTGCACTCAGCGTGCTCCCGCTAACACGGAGTCTGAATTGACACACCCAGTGGGTGACAACTATAAATTCTAGAAAGAAAAGTTTTTGATAGCATATCCTAACAGAACAGGCGGTGGTCGACTGACCTGAACATTGCTTTGAAGGGCGGAACTGGCGTCGTAAGCTGCCTGGCTCGCATCCCGGATGGTCCTTAACTGCTCCATCATGATCCCTGCCTGGCGTATCGCCTCCTTCGCGGCGCCAGCTTGGTCCTCTGGGACGTGGTGCATCGTGAAGAGGGAGGGCTGCTGAGCACTCGTCAGTGGATCTGCGAAGGACACAGTGTGTCGAGTGATATTCTCTTCCTCCGCAATCAGAGTCTCAGGCGCCGTCACATCCTGGGGCACCCTGCTGGCAGACGCTTTCCTACTCTTTCTGCGCTTCAGCGGTTCCTCATCCTCATCATCATCAGGGAGAGTGATAACAACATTGGGTGGAGCTACAGAGAAGAATCGGGATTAGAGATCATGAGTCAGTCGACTAAAAACAGCGTTAAGAATATAGTACCTGGTTTTGAGGTTGCTGCGTCCTCCATCTCATGGTCATCAGCCCGGGCTGAGGTCTCAAAAGTAGCAGCACTGCAACTCCAAAGAATCAGTCGACTAACTTCAGCGTCAACCAGAGACAAAGTTCACACAAAATAAGAAGACTTAAGCAGCATGATTACCCTGATATGGTGGGGATGGACACCTTCATCTTCGGCAGGAGCTTGGTCGGCTTCGACGGAGCCGCCCGGGGCTGCTTCGGCGCCTTTTCAGTCGGCGCCGGAGAGGTGGTCCGAGGGCGCTTGGTCGACTGTGCAACGGTCGCAACCCCCTTGCCATGTTCAGTCGAAGGGTCGTGGACAAGCTTCGACTGCCTTTCTGAGCGCGGTGGTACGACCTCCTCCTCCTCTTCTTCCTCGTCTTCAGCGTCATCTTCATCACCGTCATCATCGTCATCGTCATCGTCATCCTCAGCAACGTCCGAGTCCCATTCCTCCTCCTCCTGGCTCTCGCCCCCACTCGCCTCACCCTCCTCAGTCGGAGCCTGTGCTCCATTGGGCATCGAGTACAGCTCGGTGAGGGCCTGATAGACATCAAGACAAGGATCAATCGACCAATTGGCAGAATAAACAGAAATGAATATGACAAGAACACAGTGGAGAGCAGAGCAGGCATACCTTGTTTGGATCACTGTTGTGGTCGAGTGGAGGAATCCTTCTGGCTCCGCGTGGGTTATCCTTGTTTCCGGTAACGGCGACCATCCATCTCTCCAGAGTGACATCGTCGACTGCTTCTGGATGGACTCGAGTCTCGTCTTCAGTCCCACAGTACAACCACATGCAGTGGCTTCGGAACTGAAGGGGCTGGATACGACGCCTAAGGAAAACCTCCAGGAGATCCATGCCCGTCACTCCCTCCCGAACCAACTGTACCACGCGCTCCATCAACATCTTCACCTCAGCTTTCTCCTCCGGAATCAACTTCAGAGAGGAGGGCTTGTTCACTCGGTCCATGGTAAACTGAGGGAGTCCACTCGACTGCCCCGGCGTCGACTGATCCTGGCAGTAGAACCAGGTCGACTGCCAGCCTCTGACTGACTCGGGAAAAGTCATGGCTGGGAAGGTGCTCTTATTCCTCACCTGGATCCCCAGGCCCCCACACATTTGGACGACTCGGGTTCTTTCGTCGCCTGGGCTCGCCTTCTTCACGGTCTGAGAGCGACACGTGAATATATGCTTGAACAAGCCCCAATGCGGTCGACAGCCCAGAAAACCCTCACACATGGACACAAACGCGGCAAGATAGGCGATAGAATTTGGGGTAAAGTGGTGGAGCTGCGCTCCAAAGAAGTTCAAGAAACCACGGAAGAAAATACTCGGCGGCAAAGAAAATCCACGATCAACATGGGTGGCCAAGAGCACGCACTCACCCTCTTCTAGCTGGGGCTGCCACTCCTTCCCCGGAAGCCTCGCAGCTCCATGGGGGATCAAGCCCTCGTTGGCCATGTCGAGGAGATCTTTCTCCGTGATGGTCGACTGGATCCAATCTCCTTGGACCCAGCCCTTCGGCAGGCGGGATCTAGACGAAGACCCGCCGCGGCTGGTGGATCTCCTCTTCACCTTCTCCGTCGCCGACGCCTTCTTCGCGCGTTCCAGCGCCACCGTCTTCTCCTTGGCCATGGTTGCCGGCGAGACACGCGAGGAGAGGTTGGGCGGAGGCGAGAGCGAGCGCGTCGGGCGGAGACGAAGGGAGCAGAGAAAGAGAATGCTAAGGCACTGTACAAAAAACCCTCACCGGGCGCATTTATAAGGTCCCTTCCGAGTGGATGACAGGTGGGCCCGGTCGATCTAATCATATCCAGGAACAGTTATGCAGTCGGGATACGTGGCGAAGAAAGCGGCGCGGGGATCGAGGCGTCTATATCCCGTCCCATCCGAACGCCGCGGTCTGCTCCGTTTCGCGCGCTTCCCCAAATTCCGCATCCCGCGGAATCCGCGAACGGCAGACCGGTCTGTCAGACGCGGGATTTCCTGCGATCCGTCGCTCGGAAATCGTCAAAGCCCGAAAGATCACTCGACGAAAGAAGAGAATGGATCGAGTCGACTGAAGACAAGTTGGTCACTATCAACGAAGAGATTCTTTGGTCCAGAACAACGCACGACCAGTGTGCAAAAGTTAATCGGAAATAACATCAACTCCTTCCTCACTCGAAGCCTCAATCCATTCGGGGGCTAATGATGGGGTCATGTACCTAGGGTAGGGTCACAGACCTGATCTAAGTACCCTGCCCAAGGACACCCTTAGAAGAGGTCACCTTCCAGTCGACCAACGAGGGACTCACTCGACTGACTTGAAGGACTCGACCACGAAGACTCACTCGACCACAAGAAGGTCAAGAGGCACTCTGCACTGCAACGGCCTGTAATTAAGTAGACTTTATGATAGTAAAGACACTTTATGTGGGGCGTTACCAGTAACGCCCCGGACTTAACTCGCCTTAAAGCCTCTCCTACGTGGGCTGGCTAGGGTCCTGGCGCACTCTATATAAGCCACCCCCCTCCACAGGTAGAAGGGTTCGGCATCTTGTAACTCATATACATATAATCCACTCGACCGCCTCCGGGCTCCGAGACGTAGGGCTTTTACTTCCTCCGAGAAGGGCCTGAACTCGTACATCTCTTGTGTTTACAACCTCTCCATAGCTAGGACCTTGCCTCTCCATACCTACCCCCCACTCTACTGTCAGGCTTAGAACCACGACAGGTAGCACTCCGGTTGAAATGAAAATAATTGAATAAGAACTTGATAAGGAGATAGAACTTGAAAAGAGGGCACGACACTCCGGTTAAATGAATAGGCACGAAAAGAACATGGTCTTGACAAACAAGATGATGAGTTGAAGAGAGCAACATCACAAAGCCTCCGGAACAAAAGTAAGAATGGAGTGGGATGAACGAAGGGAAACAAGATCTCGAGGGAGCACACTTACAACAAATGCTAGAACGGAGTTGTTGGAAAACCAACATAGAAAATAATAAGCTTGATATGGGCTTAAGGAATACAACTCAAACATTATGAGGTGAAATTCTGCCACTGACGGAAGCACTAGATTGGATTCACATGAACAAGGAGACAAGAAACTTATATCACCGGGAGGATAAATGAAGAAACTTGGATCATTTATAAGCACCATAATAACAACCATCCTTAGGGAAAGCTTAAGGTGAAATATAACCCAAGATAACTCCAATGACGAGATTGATGGATTTGAAATATCTCATTCATGACAACATGTGAATCAAGAAACAAGAATTCAAATTATCAAGAATGGCATAATACCACCTCCAAAGATACGGTAGACAGAAATGCACTTTGGATAACAAGATGAAGAAAGCTTGAGCTCCTTTGAAAAGAATCTCGATGAACACTTCGAGAAAGAATTAAATCCTTGATGAACCATCATGTAGAACCTTCATGACGAACTCCGGTAACAAAAGAATGATCAAACGGAAAGGAAGATGAGAAGAGTAAGGTTGAAGCCTTGCAATGATTAGATGAAGCTTAGCAACGAGATAAAGAGAAAACTTGGCACTCCAGTAAAGAAAGATGAACAAATGGAAACAAGAATTTGATGAGCCTCCGGAACAGGGAATTAACCACTTGGATGAAACAAGAATAAGAATTACATTATGCTTATCCATCACCAATTTAGATTGATGACAAACAATGGATTTGGCATACTACTTATTCTCGTAGCAAGGACAGCGCAAACTTGAGAAGGTCTTCAACGAACCACCAGTAGAATTGAAATAACGAATAAATTGATAAGGAAAAGAAATCTTGAATGAACCACCGTCAGAATTAGAATGACCGAAGGAAAGGTAAAGGAACACCGGGAAGAATTAGCAATTAAACGAAGATGCTTGTGAGGATTTAGATCCATGAGAACGAAGAGATTACGAGCTGATTAAAGAATCCTTGATTTAAACACCAGTATGACTTAGAGTAAGAGAGCTGAAAGCTGAGAATGAATAAACCTGAATTGATGGACTCCGGATAATCATACTGAGAAGACTCTTGAATATCTCCGGATGGGTGAAAGAATTCTCACAATCGAAAGCAATTATGAGAGGAAGGCAACAAGCTAGAATCATGAATCTTGAAAAGAATGGAGCAAGATTAAAGAGAAACTCTTCTTCGGTCTTCAAAATCTCTGAGAATGACGACGAGAAACATCACCAAGAATTATTTTAGACACTCCGGAATGAAGAATGGAAAGGTTGAGCCAACGATGAAAAGAATTTAACAGATCTTGGAGAAGTACATTTGACTGATGATAATTCATTCTTATGTCAAACTTCGAAATGGATTTGAGAATAACTCCGGTAGAAATTAGAAGAGTCAGGTAAGATCCTGGGAAAAGACCTGTGGGTTAGGGCCCACTCAAAAGAAACACTGTTGAACGATTCAAAAGAGAGAAAGCACCGGTTGAATTAAATGACATGAATGAGATAACAATCTCGAAAGAGCTTGAAAGGATCTTGAATGACAAGATGAGCCTTTTGAGAAAACTTGAGCACTCCGGGGCAATAGGATGGCGAGAGGTTAACGAGTAAGAATTGCACCGGCATGAGAAAACCTTGAAATGAGGAAAGGGATATGATCAACACCAACAACTTTAATTGGTTCCACCGGAGAAGAAGACGAGTGAAGAGTGGCGAACTTGAAGCTCCGTTAAGATCCTCATGAGAATCACCGGATAAGAAGATTGACGGAAAAGGAATGGAGAGGCTTTCCATCAATAAAATGGATACTTGAATAAGAAATCTGGGTCCTCGAAGAAACAAGGGAGGGAGGGTGGGAAAAACAAAGGCAACTTGGAGACGGATGAAACAGACACCATTGAGAAGAACTGGGATTGAATCTTGCGGATGTTGAAATGATCAGATCCTCTTGAATAGAAGCACACCGGTGAAAAGGATTGACAGCACAATCTCGATGATCAAGAAGGATTAGTATTCACATAGAAGTATGAGAACACCATTTAGGAAATGTATGGAATCAACACTTGACTTCGAAGCAACTCGAATACCACAACTCAAAACAAAAACAAAGAATTGGCTTGCGGAATAAGCCGGAACAAACATATGATAGAGATTTCGTCCGAAGTTTTCGTGGTGGGGCCTACACGGGCTCGATTGTACAGCACCATCATGTACAAGGCAGTGCACATGACATACGAAGAGTCCCCGAGTCGGCATAGCCAAGGACTCTTTAAGACACAACGGGACCACTGTAAAACCGACCGTGAATAGGCGGACCACTAGACGTCGAACCCCAATTTCATATCATACATCTGTTGGAAAGATATCCTAAGAGCTACTTGAATTCCCACCTATGAAACTCCCGAACCTTTCCGGTTATGCAATCAGGTGTTGGGGATACAGGGGAAGCATAATATCTCACCCAAACTAACAAATCCTACATCCAGCTGTATCCATCCTTCAACACATAACCAAGAAACCTTCGGAAATCATCTACCTCAACCTTTGAAAAGCATCCGTTATACAAGTTATGGCGATACTCCCGAACTCCCGCCCCAGTACTGGGTGGCGTCGAGGTTATCTCACCAACGAACTGCATAAAAGAGATTTTCGATGTCGGCGTACTAAACTTAGGTATTATAGAACTGCAACGATAAAATTATGACGACAACACCTCGGAGCTCAACTCCCCGGGACACTTCCACTAAACCCCTGACAGGAGGCACCAAGACAATGTTCTCATCATAAAAACATCGGAACGATTCCAAGATACCCGCGTGATCCTAAAAAAAATTTAGTGAAATTTGAGAAGAGAAGAGTCAAAACTCTATGTCAGGATACCTTACCAGAGCGATGAGGAGACTGGGAAGTAAAAAGAATTCCTAAACTCCCCGATATATAGTTCCTAAATGACTCAAAACATTTTTCTAGACTCAACTCGTCCGCTAAAAACGATCAAGCAATGGGGCTCCTGGTCGGGGAAGGCTCTGATTACCAACTTGTAACGCCCTCGATGCGGCTATATCTCCCACGTGTCGAAGCACGACTTAGAGGCATAACCGCATTGAAAGCAATGTCGCAAGTGAGGTAATCTTCACACAACCCATGTAATTTAATAAGGGAAAGAGATACATAGTTGGCTTACAATCGCCACTTCACACAATTACATGAATAAACATTACATCAATCAAATACACTCATGGTCCGACTACGGAACCAAAATAAAAGAAGAACCCCAAATGCGACACGGTCCCCGATCGACCCCAACTGGGCTCCACTACTGATCGACTAAAACGAAACAACACAAAAGGACAAGATCTTCATCGAGCTCCTCCTGAGCTTGGTTGCGTCATCTGCACGAACTCATCGGCACCTGCAAGCTGGTTTTGGAAGTATCTGTGAGCCACAGGGACTCAGCAATCTCGCACCCTCGCGATCAAGACTATTTAAGCTTATGGGTAAGGTCAAGGTATGAGGTGGAGCTGCAGCAAGCGACTAGCATATATGGTGGCTAACATACGCAAACGAGAGAGAGAAGAGAAGGCAAAGCACGGTCGATAAAAGTATGATCAAGAAGTGATCCTAGACTACCTACGTCAAGCATAACTCCAACAACCGTGTTCACTTCCCGGACTCCGCCAGAAAGAGACCATCACGGTTACACACGCAGTTGATTCATTTTAATTAAGTTAAGGTTCAAGTTATCTACAACCGGACATTAACAAATTCCCATCTGCCCATAACCGTGGGCACGGCTTTCGAAAGTTCAAATCCCTGCAGGGGTGTCCCAACTTAGCCCATGACAAGCTCTCACGGTCAACGAAGAAATAGACCTCCACCCGAGATGTTCTGATCAAACTCGGTATCCCGGTACAACAAGGCATTTCGACAGGGTAAAACTAAACCAGCAACACCGCCTGAATGTGCCGACAAATCCCGATAGGAGCTGCACATATCTCTTTCTCGGGGCACACCGGATTGTCTAAACTTCCGGTAGGCCAGCCCAGAGTTGCCCCTGGTAGCCACCGGCGGCTGACAAGTTGGACCAACACTCAGAGGAGCACTAGCCCGGGGGGTAAAATAATGATGACCCTCAGGAGCGCGACTCCCAAGGGAAAAGAAAAGGCTAGGTGGCAAATGGTAAAACCAATGTTGAGCATTGCTGGAAGAGCTTTACTTAAGGCGAACTGTCAAGGGGTTCCCATTATAGCCCAACCGCGTAAGGGACGCAAAATCCGGGAACATAACACCGATATGACGGAAAACTAGGGCAGCAAGAGTGGAACAAAACACCAGGCATAAGGCCGAGCCTTCCACCCTTTACCAAGTATATAGATGCATTAATTAAATAAGATATAAAGTGATATCCCAACAAGTAAACATGTTCCAACAAGGAACAACATCTCCATGTTCCAAAAGGGAACAAACTTCAATCTTCACCTGCAACTAACAACGCTATAAGAGGGGCTGAGCAAAGCGGTAACATAGCCAATCAACGGTTTGCTAGGACAAGGTGGGTTAGAGGCTTGGTTCAACAAAGTAGGAGGCATGATAAGCAAGTGGTAGGTATCGCAGCATAGGCATAGCAAAAGAGCGAGCAACTAAGCAAGCAAAGATAGTAGTGATTTCGAGGGTATGATCATCTTGCTTGAAATCCCGCAAGGAAGAAGAACGAGTCCATGAAGAAGACAAACGGACGAAGTCGAACGGATCCTCACAAACGCGGCGTTATTGGAACCAACCCGAAGAAGCAACACCGGAAAAGAGCAAACAACATAGTAAACAACCATCACATAAACATGGCACGATGCGCAAACAAGTATGATGCATGTCCGGTTTAATGAGGCATGGCATGGCAAAGTGCACAAGCAATCCTACAAATTAAGTGGAGCTCAATATGCATCGGGATGCATATTGACAAAACACCACATCAATTATTTAGTGCTCTCTCGTTTATGTACCCCAACAATATTAAATGTTTATTAACATGGCAAGAGGTGAAGCACAACAAGACTACCTATCTAGGCAAGTTTAAATGAGGCCGGAAGCAACGAACAACAATTCCGGAAAATCCTCATATGCATAATTTAAGGTTTGGTACTGTTCTGCCCTAAACACAATTTTAGAGTTGTTTAACATGCCAAAAAAGGTCACCATGTTAAACTAGGCATTTTTCTACCCCATTTACATATATAATTTATTAAATTCGGAGTTACGGTTATTAAGTTATGAATTAAATCATTTTAGCATGGCATAGGAGTAAATTTAATCAAACATCATTTTAAATATTTTAAACATAGATGAAAGTTGGATATTATTATCCTACACAAAATTCTGAGCAAGTTTCATATATAAATCATTTTAATCCGATGCACGGTTAGTGAGTTATTAAATGCATGAACTAGGGGGACTTTTCTGCAAAACTAGCAATCTCTGGATAAATAGGAAAAATCCCAGGCGCTGAAAAAAACACATCACGGGCCGAAACTGGAGCAGATTGGGCCAGCAGAAGAAAAAAAATACTAAGGAACCGCGGGGGGGCAACTCACCATGGGCTCTTGGCCCAGCTGGAGGGGAAGCAGGCCGGTGGAGGAGAGAGGCAGGCCGAGGCGGGAGCTGGAGCCTGGCACGGCTGGGCTTGGAGGCGCGGCCCATGGCGCGTAGGAGGCAGGCCAGGCGGGGCGGCGCGCTAGGCCGGACTCGGGCCGGCTGGATCTGGGCCCGTGCGGGGAGGAGGCGGAGGTGCTCGTCGTCCTCGCGCCTGGCGCACGAACAGGAACAGGGCGGCGGCGCCCTAGGTCAACGGCGAGGCGGCAGCGGGGACTCCGGCAGGCGGGCACGGCGGAGATCTGCGGGAATGGACGGATCTGGCCACGGGGATCCCAGATCCGGTGACGGAGGTAGCCGGCGGCGCTCGGGGAAGCGGAAGCCGGCGAAGTGGAGCTCGTCCATGGCGGCTCCCTTGGGATGGCGGGTGCTAGTGGTCGCCGGCGGTGCAAGTCCGGCAAGGGGAGGCGCTCGGGGTGGAGGCAGCTGCGGGATAGGGCTCCTCCCGATCCAGAGCGAGACAGCAGCGCTGTGTGCACACGGCGGCGGCTCGGGCCCGGTGCGGTACGAGGCGGGCTGTGGATGGGCCTCGCGGGTCTGGCGCGGTGGAGGGAGAGGAGAGAGAGGGTGGCGCGCTGAGGTGGCGCGAGCTGAGTGGGTGAGGGCGCTGGCGGCGGTGAGGTGGCGCTCTCCGGTTGGTCAGAGTGAGGTGGCTGAGGGCGGCGGACATGTCCGGCGCGGACGAGATTGTCCGGCGGCGCGAGGTGGACGAAGGTTAGGGTTTGGACTGCACGAAAAATTCGGAGGGGATCACATATTTATAGGTAGAGGGAGCTAGGAGAGTCCAAATGAGGTGCGGTTTTCGGCCACGCGATCGTGATCGAACGCTCTAGATGATGGAGCAGAGTTAGATGGGTTTTGGGCCAAAATGGAAGGGTGTTGGGCTGCAACACACACGAGGCCTTCTCGGTCCCTCGGTTAACCGTTGGAGTATCAAACGAAGTCCAAATGGTACGAAACTTGACAGGCGGTCTACCGGTAGTAAACCAAGGCCGCTTGGCAAGTCTCGGTCCAATCCGGAAATGTTTAATCCCCACACATGAAAGAAAGGTAGAAAAGACCACCGGAGGAGAACGAAGCGCCGGAATGCAAAACGGACAACGGGGAAAATGCTCGGATGCATGAGACGAACACGTATGCAAATGAAATGCGCATGATGACATGATATGCAATGCATGACACACAAGCAAAGGCAAGGCAACAACAGCGAATAAGTGAACGACACCTGGCACATCGGTCTCGGGGCGTTACATCGGGTGTTCGGTCTCAGTATACTAAGACCAGAGCAGGTTCTCTGTTGAGCTTCCCTCCTCGGCCTGGTAAAACTGTGCGGCATCCGACACGCCGCGGGGCAAATCTGCGAATGCTCCTGGAGAGCTCCGAATTCAGGTAAGTAAACGGTAATTCACTTTTACATGCTTGCTCTGCATATAGAATGCCTTACCTGCCGCTATCTTCTTCATTGCGTCGATCTCCTGGAGGGCCTTTTGGGCTTCGGCCTTGGCACTTTTTGCGCTCTCGAGGGCCGCGGCAAGCTCAGACTCTCGCGTCTTCGAGTCAAGCTCCAACGCCTCGTGCTTCGTCACGAGATCTTGGAGCTCTTGCTGCACCTCGCCCACCCGAGCCTCTTGCTTTTCTTGCTCGGTGCGCTCCTTGGACGCTTTATCTTCGGCCTCGGACAGCGCTTGCTTTAGAGTCGCCACTTCGGTCGTGGCCCCTGGCAAATTCACGATGATCCTATCATTTTGCAATCGCACTCTTTTTATACATATCCACAGACTAGGTACTACTTACCTTTGTTCTCCTCGAGCTGCCTCTTGGCAAGACCGAGCTCGTCCTGGGACCCTTTAAGGTCCTGCTTCAGTACGACGACCTCCGCAGTCAGTGCGGTGGACGCAGCAGCGAAACCTGCATACGCATATTGACATACTCATATTAGACTCCTGCGATATTGTTTGATCCTCTATTCGGCTTTTCTTTGTGAACACCGAACAGAGCATCGGGGGCTACTGTCTATGTAGTAATATTTTCCTATATTTCAAACACTTACCTCAAAGCCTGTTAGAAGGCTGGCACAGGCTTCAGTCAATCCGCTCTTGGCGGACTAAACCTTCTGGATCACCGCACTCATGATAGTATGGTGCTCCTCGTTGATGGAAGCACTGCGAAGCGCTTCCAGCAGATTATCCGGCACCTCTGGATGGACAGAGGTCACTAGTACAGGCATCTCGCCCCTCTTAGAAGGAGGCCGCCTGCCCGAGCCCGGAACCACTGGAGGTTCCAGCGTGGTGTTCAGCTGAGGGCCGAACTCGGAGCTCTCAGGGGCCTTGTCACCTCGGCTCCCGGAGTCCGGGAGGCCACCTTGAGGCGCCTCCGGGACTGTCTCCCCTCGACTCGGTGCCTCGTGAGACAGCACCTCGGCGTCGTCCGCAGGATGAAGGGAGGTGGCGGTTGGGACTGGATCGCTATCCATGTCCGACGAGCCCAGGGAGCCGTCCGACGATACATCGATACTGGCTCATTGCGGCCTGCATAATCATATTCGGCGTTAGGGGAAGTAGTGCGACAAAGGATGCTATGAGTTACTCTGGTACTCGAATACTTACGACCTCCCTAGGGGCTTGGCCCTGGGTAACCACTCGTCTTCGCCTTCGGCGGCGGCGGTGGAGCTGTCCGGAAGGAGAGTCCTTCCCTTCTTGGACCCTTCGGCCCCCCAGTTGGGAAGGCCTTCCTTTTCTTGTCTCCCCCGCCTGGAGGGGGAGCATCTTATTCTTCCTCCTTGTCTTCGGGGGAGGAGTGTGCCGCAGAGTCATCGGACGATAAGTCCGATAACACCTGGCGTCGGGAACTCTTTTGGGTTCCCTTGGCCTTCTTGGTCTTCTCTGGCACCTTGTAAGGAGCCGGAGTTAGCATCTCCGCCAGGAGAGCGTTTGTTGGGCCTTTGTTGACACATGAACATGTCACGTGTACCCTCGGCGCCGGGGGTGATGCACCGCAGCTCACGTCGAAGGAGACCCGACCGACAACGCGATACGCAAGACAGTCGACGGGCGCTTTTGCAGACCCGAAAACCCCACACCCCTGGGAGGGACCCCGTCAGGGAGTGTAGCGGCTATGGGCTGCCCTAGGTCGATTCGCTTGCCCCTAGAGCCTCGGGATTCGCAGCTCTCAAACACGAAGAACAGCGAAGAAGGAGATAGAAAAACGGTGGAGAGATAAAACGTAGATGAAAAAGTAGTATATTGATTTGTTCGATTGTGTGTTGTTCAATCGGCCGTCACCCCCAACATATATAAGAGGCGGCTGGACTTTCCGTACAAGTAATGGATTCATCTAGGCTTTCCTTAAAAGAAAAATTACATCAATTCACGTCCTAGAGTCCTAATTCTATTCCAACTCGGATTCAGTCTGAATCTGGCTCAAACTCTGTCTTCCTTCTTGCGCGGGCCGCCGGGCTTGCATATGATCTTCGATCGAGACGGCCCAAATATCAAACTTGTGCGCCTCGACGATACGAACAACTCTCATGTTGATCATTTTTTCAAATAAGGCAATCTTGAATACTTTTCGAGGTCATCTTTATCTTCCAGTCGGACTCGGTTTTGCAGTAGACTGGATTATTCGAGTCTCGTAGTGAATTTGTAGGCTATATATTATCTCTGATGATGATGACTCCAAAATCAAAATTTACTGTCTTGATGATACGCACAACTTCGGTATTGAACACTTCTTCATCCAAGGTCATTTTGATAAACTTTCGAGCACATGTTCAATTTCACTCGGACTTGAGCTCATCCACTCGGATATTAGATATTTTCACTCGGATCGTCCGATTGGACTTTTTCACTCGGAAGACAATCTTTCACTCGGATGACTATATTTCCACTCGGATGACTATATTTCCACTTGGAAGGCACTATCTTATTCACTCGGATGACTATATTTCCACTCAGAAGGCACTATCTTATTCAATCGGCAAGTTTTCGTCCCGATGGTAATCTTTTCACTCGGAATATTTTCACCTGGACGACAATTTCACTCGGATGATCATATTTTCATTCGGATGACTACATTTCTACTTGGATAATAATAAGTTCATCCGGTCAGCAAACTTTCACTCGACCGTAAAATTTCACTCGACCGTAAACTTTCACTCGACCGTAAACTTTCACTCGGATGGTAATTTTTTTCACTCGGATTTCCGACTGAAAACATAGCCCGATCTTGATTTGTCTCTCCAGGCCTCATATGATCTTGGATTGAGACAAATTATATATGAAAATCGATCAGCTCGACGAGACGAAACTTTTCCATGTTGAAGGTTTTTCGATTCAAGGCCGTATTGATGGCCGAATTACTCGCGCAACCTATCAGACAAGTGTCTGGCACCTCGCGCCATATTTCCGTTGAGGTTCAGTCTGCAGTATATTGCCTCTAACTTTTGCATATGAACTCGGATTGAGATGATTTATATATCAAAATCGATTGCCTCGACGAGACGAAGACAATTCCTTAAGAGTGCTCCTTCATCCAAGGTCATCTTGAAGACGTGATTGGCCAAAAACCACTCGGAACATTGAACTATGCCACTCGGAGTATAGTTTCGGTCCGTAAGATAAAGTCGAATGAATATAACCGAAACATCAAAATGGTTCCACTCGGTGACGTGAATATTTTTATGCTGAAAACTCATTCACTCAAGACCATCTTCATTGCAATCTGTATCTTGCCAAAATCAGGTGTCAACAGCCTTCGGGCAAAGGAGCCGGACAGTCGATCTGTCCGGCCATTTCCTGCCAGTCCTGTCAAAGGAACGGGAGCTTAGATCCCGCATAGAGTCAAACTATGTAAAACAAGTATCTTGTAAGAGGTAAAATAGCTTACCGCGCTGGCTTGGCGCTTCACGCAGAATCCGCGATCCTCGGTAGTAGGAGGAGGAACCTCAGCGCCCTTGAATAGCACCTTCCAGGCATCCTCGTGTGTTGTATCGAAGAGCCTGTTCAGAGTTTGGTGCTGGGCCGGGTCGAACTCCCACAAGTTGAAGGCCCGTTGTTGACACAGGAGGATCCGGCGGATGAGCATGACCTGGACTACGTTGACGAGTTTGACCTTTTTATTCACCATGTTTTGAATACATGTTTGGAGTCCGGTCAGTTCTCCCGAACTACCCCAGGACAGGCCCTTCTCTTTCTAGGAGGTGAGCCGCGTGGGGATGCCAGATCAGAACTCGGGGGCCGCTGCCCATGCAGGGTCACGCGGCTCGGTGATATAGAACCACCCTGATTGCCACCCCTTTATGGTCTCCACGAAGGAACCCTCGAGCCATGTGACGTTGGGCATCTTGCCCACCATGGCACCTCCGCATTCCGCCTGGCGGCCGCCCACTATCTTCGGCTTGACATTGAAGGTCTTCAGCCATAAGCCGAAGTGAGGATTGATGCGGAGGAAGGCCTCGCACACGACGATAAACGCCGAGATGTTGAGGATGAAGTTCGGGGCCAGATCGTGGAACTCCAGGTCGTAGTAGAACATGAGCCCCCAGACGAATGGGTGGAGAGGGAATTGCAGTCCACGGAGGAAATGGGTAAGGAACACTACCCTCTCATGGGGCCTGGGGGTGGGAATGAGCTGCCCCTCATCTGGGAGTCGGTGCCTGATGTCGTCGGGCAGGTATCCGGCTCTCCTCAGCTTCTTGATGTGTCCCTCCGTGACGAAGGAGACCATCCACCTGCCTCCCGCTCTAGACACGGTTGGAGAAGGTTGAGGTGGGAAGTGCGGACTTGGGCGCTGGAGCTCGAGTGTGCGAAAATGGATGAGCAAAGGAGGAAGAAGGCGTGGATGAAAAGGTGAATTCTTATCCCTTTATATGGGCGGACGAAACTATGCGTCCCTACTAGCCTGGTAAAACTCGCTTATCCCCCAAGCGCCGTAATCGATGGCGCGATTGGGTTACCCACGCCTGTATTGATGAGAATCCCGTGATAAGGGGACACGATCTCTGCTTTGACAAGACGTGTCAAAAAACTGCCTCGCGTTATGTGCGGGGCTAGTTAAAGGAAACGGTTCGAATAATCATCGGGCCATGACATAATGCCGTGTTGCCAAAACAAGTCAGCAAATTGGATTTGTGGAAATATTATTCTCTCTACGGTGGTATGTGAAACTTATTTTGCAGGGTCGGAAACTGTCCTTATATTCAAATTCTTCCGTGGTATATTCGGAGGAGGAACCCGCCTTGCAATGCCGAAGACAATACTGCGCGCCGGACTCGTCGTCATTGAAAGCCTGGTTCAGGGGCTACTGTGCGAGTCCTGGATTAAGGGGTCTCCGGACAGCCGGACTATCTCCATTGGCCGAATTGTTAGACTATGAAGATACAGGATTGAAGACTTCGTCTCGTGTCCGGATGGGACTCTACTTGGCGCGGAAGGCAAGCTAGGCAATATGGATATGTGTATCTCCTCCTTTGTAACCGACCTTGTGTAACCCTAACCTCTCCGGTGTCTATATAAACCGAAGGGTTTTAGTCCATAGGACAACATACAATCATACCATAGGCTAGCTTCTAGGTTTTAGCCTCTCCGATCTTGTGGTAGATCTACTCTTGTACTATACATATCATCAATATTAATCAAGCAGGACGTAGGGTTTTACCTCCATCAAGAGGGCCCGAACCTGGGTAAAACATTGTGTCTCCTGCCTCCTGTTACCATCCGCCTTAGACGCACAGTTCGGGACATCCTACCCGAGATCCGCCGGTTTTGACACCGACAGGCGCCCTTATATCTCGCCTTCATCGAGTCTAACTTCTGACTCGCTGAAGGCGGGAGCGAGGTGGGTCGGCCCATCCACGTGTGATGCCACATTTTTCTTTTTTTCTTTTTTTCTATTTTCACATTCCGCTTTATTTTTGTGCTTTTGTTTCTACTTTTAAAACATTCTATATATATATATATATATATATATTACAAAAAATGCTCTACAAAATTATTTGAAAATGTTCCTCAAACACTTAAAAAAGTTAATCAAGCATTCGAATAATGTTGAAAAAGTATTTCAAAATGTTGAACAAGTATTGGAAAAGAAGTTAATCAAGCATTCGTAAAATATTGAGCAACTATTTGAAATTTTTTGTACAAGTATTTGAAAAAAATCTTCATTAAGCATTCGGATAATGTTCAACAAGTATTTGAAAAATATTAATCAGGCATTCGAAAAATGGTGAACGTGTATAGAAAAATTATTGATCATGTATTAAAAAATGATGAAATTTCTGAATCACGTATATAAAAATGTTAATCAATAATTTGAAAAAAAATGTTGAACTAGTATTTGAAAAATGTTAAACAAGAATTTTGGAAATGTTAAATGTGTATAGAAAAATGTTCACCATCTATTAAAAATGATGAAAAAATTTGATCATGTATATAAAAAATAGTAATCAAGCATTTGAAAAATGTTAAATGTATATAGAAAAAATACTGACATGTATTAAAAAATGTTAAATCTTTTTATTTGAAAACAATTAATCAAGCATTTGAAAAAAGTTTAAAAGTGTGTATAGCAAAAATGTAGACCAAGTATTTAAGAAATGTTAGTCTTGTATTTTTTTAAAAGCTAATCAAGCATTTGAAAAATGTTAACCAAGCATTTGAAAAATGTTAAAGTGTGTATTAGAAAAAATGTTGCCATGTATTAATTTTTTTAATTTTGTACTGGAAAAATGTTAAATATGTATTAGAAAAATATTGTTGAGATATACAAAAAATTGTAGAATGAAAAGCTAAAGGAAACAAAAAAATGAAACCTGAAAAGAAACAGAATAAGTCAAAGAAAAAGAAAATAATATAGCAAAGAAACAAATGCAAAAAGAATGAAAAATATAAAGAAAAGTGATGAAAACCAAGAAAGAAAATAAATAAAAAAAGAAAGAAAAGCAAAAAAAAACAATGAAAACCTAGAGAAGAATAAAGAAAAACAACAAAACTGGTGAAAACATGTATCTATACTACTATTAAAAAAGCAAACATGAATTATCCTAAAGCCACACAACAAATTGTACGCAGGATAAGCAGGACCTTCCGATCAAGTCAACTTAGACATATCCTACTGTCCATATTATATCGATAGTCTGATATTGAAATCAACGTCTCAGATTGAATGTTCTGCCGAGCAGACGTCCTGCCGCTCCGCTTCCTTCTACGCGGCCCCGCCCATTCCCTGATTTCTCGGATGGATTGCAACTAATCATGATTCATTCCCCGATTCTTCTTTCTCCATGCCCCTAATTCCCTCAAGAAAAAGAAAGAACGGATCCACCATCGCTTCTCCCTTCCCCTACCTCTGAATCTGCCCCGAGTTACCCTGCCTCCGGTGGCCGCCCGCGCTCTTGCAAGCCGCCTACGGCCTCCTCTGCAGGTCAGCCGCTCCCAGCGCGCTCCTCCTCCATTCCCTATCCCTCTCCTCACTAATCTCTCTTCTTCTTTCCGTTCCCGAGCTGCAGGACGCCATGGCCACGGATTAAAGCTCCGTCGGACTTTCGCTCGCGACTGCCGGCCTTCTTCACGACCAGATCGACGACGGGGACGACCGGATCTGCCCCGCCACCTTTCATTTCTGCCTCGCCTAGCAGCACTGCGCATCTGCCCCACCTCCCCAGCCAGCGCAGCCGCCCCTCCGTGTCTGAGTCCCTGTGCTGGCCAGTGGCCACGCCCACCGCCTGCCCAGCACCGCTCTCCCGTTGCCTTAAACAATCCAGCTCCACCACTAATCCATGCCCCTGCCCCGCGACTGAAGAGGATCAGGTGACAAATGTAACAATTTATTTGAATCAAATGTGATTTTTCAATTGTAAATGTACGATAGTGCCAATGTTTATTCTATCTGTGTATCATCTTCTGTTTACTTCACACGTCTATTGCACAATATCCCATTTCTGAATGTTATGTCTCGATTTCACATGCAGTTCATATATTGCATTGTAATAACACTTTATTTCTAACTTATAAATCGGAATGTAACAGGTTCATTGTAAATCTGTGACATTCATTCTATATGAAATATGATATATCAGCTTCAGACAAAGAAGTTCAACCTACCACCTTATTTTCTTGTTAATGTATTTTAGTCAAGCTATCTTAAGTGACTTGTTCCGGCGACGGTCAAGAACTATCCTGGACAATGTTAAACATAGATAGCAATGCATATTTGCCCTGTTCCACATGCATTACAGTTATGTTGGATCCTTCTGAATTTCATAGAAGCACAAGCTGCTAGCATAGCGGTGTGCAGGGGGGAGGCCTTGAGCAGACAGGTGACTGTGTCGCTGGGGCAGCGGATATGAGGCATATCTGCAGGCACCAGATGGTAGGCAAGAGGCACATGGCAGTGTGGCGAGCCAGTGGCTTGCTGCTGTTGCGAGAGGGCTACCTAGAAGATGGACATGAAGAATATGGTGCCAGCAATGGCAAAGGGGAAGGCAGGGAGTGGTAAAGTGAAAGGTATATTTCCTTTTGAATTTCTGTATTTGTGTACGTTGGCAGGGGAAAACGATAGTGTGCAACTCTGATTTTTATTCCTGTCAGACTTTCAGACAGTGTACACTAGAGTGATATTGTGGTCTTTTCATGCTGTAAATTGCAGATTTGACTAGACACATCGGCTTAATTTTTATTATTATGATCGTAGTAGTATTTTCATGCTGTAAATTTCAGGTTTGACAAGATACTTTGGCTTAGTATACGAGATATAGATACTCCACAACATGTGTATGGTCGCGTAACTCTTGGTTCTCCTAAATCAGCCTTCGATCACATGAAGGTATACCCCGGTGCAGGGTATGTACATAAACTAAGTGCAAACGTGTAATCTATATGTATTCTTTTCAATGGTAATTTGATATTTGGCTTTCCAAACTAACCTTGCAATTTAGTTAGAAACAGTTAAGTTCTTCAGAAATCCCTTGAAACATTCTCAAGCAAAAGCAAACGAAGGGCATACCAGTTCCTTTTTAATACGAGCCTCAAACTTATTGTATTCTTAAATCTAAATATGTTCCCATTGTTGCATCATTTAGCTGTTCTTTATTACCTCATCTAGTAATGTTTCTTTCGTGGTTTCGCTGAATTAACAAAATAGTTTTTATAGCTTATTTGTGCAGCTATATGCTAAGATTGTGTGGGCAATATGTCTCTTTCATACTGCTTATTAAAGTTTGATGGATTATGGTTGGAATGTGATGCTTATCTGCTCATTTTATTTTCTACAGTTTGTGATAAGATCGGATTTGAGGTGTATTTATAACGATCACATAAATGAAAGGCTACAGGAAGATTTTGGAAATGGCAATGGTGTCAACAAAGACATGAGACAAGAGGTAAACACTCTTCTATATGTTACCCTCTACTATTTGATTGTACTGTTGAAATTGATTTTGCGACCCAAATATGGTGAGTAGAATTTTACCTTATATTTTTTGATTACATGTGTTGCACACTGGTCTATATGTACCCATATCCATCTGGGCGAAGAGTTCCAACTTTTGAGAACGGACATTGTGCAAAAGTTTGTTCTTTCATGCTTGCCATTCATCCCCGAACAGTTGTGACAGGAATTGCAATACTGTAGATCTGTACATACGCGAGTGCTGTATGACAACTTCATTATGAACTGGTCACCTCGAAATTTGACAAGCATATGAGATATGTGTAGTAATTTGTGTATGCATTACAGCTTGGACTGGCGGCATCGACTGAAAAATCATCCCAACCATCTTGGAGACAGCCAGGCAGGTGTTGCGAGCTGTGATGCCTGAGGCACCCGCCGAGAAAATGGGGTTCGACATGATGATCAAGGAAGCGCAGGGTATGCTCTTCTAATTAGTTTGATGATTTCCACATGTAGTAATGCTACTCTGAATGTTTTTGCATAACAATCTGAAGATTTTTTTATTGAAATCTTCGTGGTGGTTCTTCCAGTTAAGTTGAGCTTAAGACGTAGTGATTCTGGTGTGAAGTTTCCCAAATGCATTTTCTAATACAAAATTTCTTTTTCCAGATATAGACTCTTTTTGCTAATAAATAGGCCAATCTGAATTCAAAGTTAAATAAAATTTGTGGCCTTCTGTTGATAGATGGAATTACACGCTGATGGACTGTGGGTTTCTATTTTTCTTATAGAAACAGAGAAACCGAAATTATGTTTGCAAGATGGTTATCATATATTCTAATTCAGACACAACCGATGATACAACAACGCTCTTCGCCAAATTCTAATTCAGTCGAGCGTATCTTAGCTTGGGACCATGCCCGTGCAACAGTTTTTGTCATCTTCATGCCCCATATAAGTTGCTTCTGTCATGCATAGAAGACAAAGACGCCACCGACAGCAGCGACACACATAGTGAGGTCATTGCCCGACAGGATTTTTCTTTGAGCTGCCTGGAGACTTGCTTTGAGCTACTAGGAGACATCCAGTGTTGGTGTATTCTCCCTTCATTTCCCTTGTTTTTTCATTGAAAATCTGAACATATGTAGTTGATTTCCAGATTTCGATCGCCCTACAATATTTTTGACTTAGTTATTTGTACATAGTACGAGCTTGAATATTGAATAAGCAGATCTATTAAATATATAAATAGAATTTTGTGCATTAGTTTGTATGTGCATTTGCACACATGCATATGATTATTCATGTCAGATTTGTTACGTGCTTTTTTTGCCACCAAAGTTAGGTGCACCTCCTTATTTTTCAGATTATGATTTGAAGCCTTTTTTGAATAGTCCTATTTGTATTTGGAGGATTGTATCTATATACTATGTTAACAGGAGATGTAATCTCATTTATTTTCACATTAATAATAAGTGCCTCTTCAGTATATCAAAACAATATTTCTCTATGGGGAGCCTGCAGTTTGTGATGTTGTAATTTTTCTTTGGGCAAATACACTACAGGAAAAAAAATCTATGCTGCGCACCTGAAAAGGCAGATATGTACTCGGCATAGTGTTTGCTGAGTGTAAAACTCTATGAAGTGCACTTGGCATACAACTAGCATGGTGTTTACAGCATGTATTTGTCGGTTTTTGAATGGAATGTTAAGATTCTTATGTTCAATTATAATTTATCTCCGAAAGCCCATTATAGAATATTTATATAGATTCCCATTTATTAAAAATATACTGTACATGGATTTTAAATTTCGGGTACTTTGACCATATTCACATTTAAATTTAATGAGGGACACGTGCGTTGCACGTGCACGGTTACTAGTGTAAGAAAGGAAGAGACCCGGTTAAAAGTAAAGAAAAAAACAAAAAAACCCAAAAAAGTAAAAATATTAGCTCGATTGGCCTAAAATAGGCCGCACCCAACTAGGTAATCATGAAACCATGGTGAGCCTAGTGGTTACCAGCGTGCATGGTTAGCTGGGAGACCATGGATTGATCCCGTGTTGTTGGGCTGACCCCATATTGTTTTCGCTCTACTTGAGAAAATTATCAGTCTCACTTAAGGCGATAAATAGTCGCCGCGCTTTCCTTCCACTCGGGGAAGGGGGGAGAGCTTTTCACTTTTTAGGCCCGTTGATATTTAAAATAAATATAAAAGCCTCCTAATCATATTTAGTCTTTTAATATTAATTTAACATTATTGGAAATTAATTCCATCTATATATAATTTATCGGTAATACCCGGTATTGCCCAATAAATTCGGAAACCCGTCCGATGACCCCGAAACGCTTCCGGTTCTCTAGAAACTATTTCGAATATTAATTAGACTATTTACAAATATTTCCTCGTTACTCCCATCCTATGAACACTTAGTAGATCGTGATTACCTTAAGTTTGTGACCGATAGCGGAATCGTGGACATCCATATTGATCCCTATGTGTACAGGAATGACATTGGAGTGAACCTTTGGTTATCATGTGTTGTTCCTTTTGCTTCGTGATACTTTACAAAACCCGAAGTGACATTTATTGGTATCCTCTTGAGTCATACACATACTCACTATACCGGTCTCCTCGTTACTGGTTTTGTTCTTCTTTCTCGTTGACATGTTCTGGCATCCCCGTGATATAGTCACCTGTGTCTGGCCAGACAATGACGGATGTTGTCACACTGAGAGGGCCCTAAGAATATCTTTCCATCATCGGAGGAGCTAATCCCACTATCAAGCTATCTAGTCCATTGTCAAACTTTTTGATGAACCTATAGGTTGTCATTATGATCATCGTGTTAGAGATGACGTTTGAGCAACCCAAAGCCCACCATACGGTAAGAAGTGACTATGATACTCTCATGGTCTAAGGAACTAAATCACATGTTAACACTCCGTGTTATAACAATTGACTTCTGACAATATTATCTTAAAATATAACAAACAAGTTTGTGTAGATTCAATATGATCGTTCTACTAACGTCATACTTTCATTGTTTTCGGACTATCGTTGTACTTAACTATGTCCTAATATACGAAAAACATGATCACGAACAACACTTGAACCAGTGTTGACTAGGAACCTAATTTTACCTTTTATCATTCTACACGTGCATAAGAGTATTCCACTGAATCGCATATTACAGGATCATAGTAGTTATAGCATAGAATATAAACTACTCCCTCCGTCCTATAATGTAGGACTTTTTTACACTACACTAGAATAAAAAAACGTCCTACATTATGGGGCAGAGGGAGTATTAATTATGAACATAAAAATATAATGATACAACATTATTACCTTTAGGGCATATTTTCCAACAACACACCCCGTACAAACTAGGGAAACCCCTTCCCGCCATTGTGTTGGTTAGTTTCCAAATACTTTTGAAATCAAACTCTATGTGATCATACCCTTAGACCCATACATGCAACCTTGGTTAATTCTCTCCTTATAACCTGAATATTATGTCGGTATTGCTAATAGATGTGTCAAGGTATTTTCTTACTCCCTCCCAAAATATAAGGCGCGATTGACTTTTTATAGTCTTTGATGCACGCCTTTGACCACTAATATATATCAAAGTATATGGATTGAACATGTATAAATGACATCATCGTATTTGTCTTGCAAAACAATTTTATTTCATAAGTATTTATATAAATTTTATAGACATACAATAGATGAAAATCATAGTCACAGTTGTGCGACGAAGACCAAAAAAGTCAAACCGCGCCTTATATTTTGGGAAGGAGGGAGTACGTTGTTCATGCATTGGCCTTTATTTTCATGCTGTATCTTTATTTGAATGTTACTTGTTATGGTTATTTATTTGGGGTTATATTTTGTATATGATAGATTTCCAGAGTGTGACTCTCAGAGTACCACTCCAGGACTAAGGCAAGTTGCAATTTCGATGCAGAGACACAAACCCTACCAGGTCCGGGTCGTCAGAACACACATCAAATCAAAGACACGCTTTGGAGGTTAATTGAACAGTAGTAACGTCACATGGTGAATGTTGAGTCCAAGTGAACTAGATTTTCGCTCACACACACTATTGGGCCGTGAATCAAGATTGTTGCAACCATCGGTCGACCGGTGTTGAGCAAGTGGAAAATGCCTCCATGGTCCCCACTTGTTTTCATCAAGTTTGAGTTGCTCACCATGTGTGCCACATGGTCTCCATGCCGCCACTTAATATGCAAGCACTGTAGAGGCAAATGAATAACAAGTATGGTTTAAAGCCCTTCAATTTGCATAATTGTTTGAGTTTTTCTATATTCTTTTTAGATTTGATTTCTGCCACTACTAATTGTGGATTAGATGAGATAATTAGAGTTTTACTTAGACAAGTTGTAGTGCCTCGTTGGGATGAATGGCAATTGCACCATTTGTTGAGTAGATGTGCATGTTTATAGATTACACTTTGCATGGGGTGTGCGTGCGATGATGATGATGATGGATGTGGATAATGACTGATATCATGCATCAACGTACACCCCTCATCAAAACGAAAATGTATCTACATACATGCAGTAGAGTTGTATGGTCGCACAATAAAAAGTATAGAGTTGCAGATGTCCATCATCATTCTTTAGGTACGAAATCCACGACGCAAAGGCTGCGATGCGATGTGAGATCCACGCTCTCCTAGAGCTTTTGAGTGAGCCCACTCGACTCCACAGACCGCCGGGTGGCGTTCCATTGCGATGCACATGGTCACTCAGAAGCAAACAGAGGTGCGTGCGACCTGTGTCGCTTGTGGGCCCGAGTGACCAAACACCTGGAGGCTGGAGCCTGCCTCTGTCTCAGTCTCTGTGGCCGAGGCAGACGCACACGGGATTCCCGCGAGCACGCCTGACCGAGTCCAACCGGTCCCACGCCGCAGAGACCCGTTGCTCGCCTCGAGAGTCGAGATCGAGACCAACAGAACTAGCCGTTGCGACTCGCGAGGACGAGACTCGTGCCTCCCCTTTCTGCTCTGTCTTACTAGCCGTTGCCTCCCGTACCCCAATCCCCTCTCCTTCACCACTCTCGCTCGCCACTCCCTCCCACACTCGCAGCTTCTTCCTCCTCCTCCTCGAACCCATTCCACCCACAGCTAACCTCCTCCTGATTCGGAATATTCTGGTGAGCAATTCGGCCGACAGACATGCCGCCCCCGCCGCCGCCGCTGGCCCGGGCTGCCCGGCGCGGGCTACTCCTCCTCCTCGTCCTGCATTGCTGCTGGGGCACCCTCCTCTCAACGGCCAGCGCCGCCCACCACGCGGCCGGCGACGGCGTCATCATCAGCCAGGCCGACTACCAGGGCCTGCAGGCCATCAAGCACGACCTCTCCGACCCCTACGGCTTCCTCCGCTCCTGGAACGACACCGGCATCGGCGCCTGCTCCGGCCACTGGGCCGGCATCAAGTGCGTCAACGGCAGCGTCGTCGCCATCACGCTCCCCTGGCGCGGCCTCGGCGGCCGCCTCTCCGCCCGCGTCGGCCAGCTCACGGGCCTCCGCCGCCTCAGCATCCACGACAATGGCATCGCCGGCGCCATCCCCGCCGCCCTCGGCTTCCTCCCCGACCTCCGCGGCCTCTACCTGTTCAACAACCGCTTCTCCGGCGCCGTCCCGCCGGAGATCGGCCGCTGCGTCGCGCTGCAGTCCCTCGACGCCAGCAACAACCGCCTCACCGGCCTCCTCCCGGCCTCCCTCGCCAACTCCACCAAGCTCATCCGCCTCAACCTCAGCCGCAACTCCATCTCCGGCGAGATCCCGGCCGAGGTCGCGGCCTCGCAGTCCCTCCTCTTCCTCGACCTCTCCTACAACATGCTCTCCGGCCGCATCCCTGACGCCTTCGCGAGCGGCTCCAAGGCGCCGTCCTCGGCCTCCTCCGACGAGCGGAAATTAGAAGCCATCACCGGGACGTACCAGCTCGTCTTCCTCAGCCTCGCGCACAACACGCTCGACGGGCCAGTGCCGGAGTCGCTCGCGGGGCTCACCAAGCTGCAGGATCTCAACCTCTCCGGCAACAGCCTCAACGGCTCCATTCCCGACAACCTCGGCTCGCTTCACGACCTCAAGGCGCTCGACCTCTCCCGGAACGCGCTCGCCGGAGAGATCCCGGAGAGCCTCGCCAACCTCACCACCACCCTCCAGTCCTTCAACGTCTCCTACAACAACCTCTCCGGCGCCGTGCCGGCCTCGCTCCTACAGAAGTTTGGGCCCCCATCCTTCGCAGGAAACATCCTGCTCTGCGGCTACTCTGCTTCTTCGCCGCCCTGCCCGGCATCGCCGTCCCCCGCGCCGGCATCACCCGGGCAAGAGCCCACCGGACCCCGCGGCGGCCGTACAAAGAAGGAACTCATACTGATCATAGGGGGGATCGTTCTCGGCATCCTCATCTTGCTGTCCCTCTGCTGTCTCCTGCTCTGTTGTTTGATAAGGAAGAAGAGGTCGAGCGGTAGCACTGGAGCACGGAGCGGGAAGCAGTCGTCCAGCAAGGAAGCCGGTGCCGGTGCCGCCGCAGCGGCGGCCGGGAGAGGCGAGAAGCCGGGAACGTCGGAGGCGGAATCCGGCGGCGACGTGGGCGGCAAACTGGTGCATTTCGACGGGCCGCTGGCGTTCACCGCCGACGACCTGCTGTGCGCGACGGCGGAGATTATGGGGAAGAGCACGTACGGGACGGTGTACAAGGCGACGCTGGAGGACGGCAGCCTGGTGGCCGTGAAGCGGCTGAGGGAGAAGATCACCAAGGGCCACAAGGAGTTCGAGGCCGAGGCGGCGGCGCTCGGCAAGATCCGGCATCCCAACCTGCTGCCTCTCAGGGCATACTACCTCGGCCCCAAGGGGGAGAAGCTTCTCGTCTTCGACTACATGCCCAATGGCAGCCTCTCCGCCTTCTTGCACGGTGAGATTGTTAATTCTTTGAGCTGAATTTCACTCTGCAATCGTTGGTTCTGACATGAACATTTGGTTTGATTTGACTGTAGCTCGCGCGCCGAACACGCCGGTGGAGTGGGCGACGCGGATGACGATCGCCAAGGGCACGGCACGCGGCCTGGCCTACCTCCACGACGACGCGAGCATCGTCCACGGCAACCTCACGGCCAGCAATGTCCTTCTCGAGGACGGGTCCAGCCCCAAGATCGCCGACATCGGGCTGTCCCGCCTCATGACGGCCGCGGCCAACTCCAATGTGCTCGCCGCCGCGGGCGCCCTGGGCTACCGCGCGCCGGAGCTGTCCAAGCTCAAGAAGGCGAGCGCCAAGACCGACATCTACAGCCTCGGCGTCATCATCCTCGAGCTCCTCACCGGCAGGTCGCCCGCCGACACGACCAACGGCATGGACCTGCCGCAGTGGGTGAGCTCCATTGTGAAGGAAGAATGGACGAGCGAGGTGTTCGACGTCGAGCTGATGCGGGACGCGACCACCGGGCCGGACGGGGACGAGCTCATGGACACGCTCAAGCTCGCGCTGCAGTGCGTCGACCCGTCGCCGTCGGCCCGGCCCGAGGCACGGGAGGTGCTGCGGCAGCTTGAGCAGATCCGGCCTGGGCAGGAGGGACCCGGCGACGAAGCTCACGTGGCTTCTGCGAGCAATGAGTAGGCAGAGCAGAGCAGAGCAACCGGAGAAAACCAGGAGAAGATGATGCGATTTTTAGCTTAGCCCAGAGAGAGACATTTAAGAAATTCTTTGATTTAATTGCAAAAGTAGTACTACTGTTATCCATCAGTGTTTGGTTTGTATAGCAGGCAAGTCTTATTTGCAACTCGAATACGAAGGATGGCGAGAAAGGACTTGGTAATGGTCTTCCTCTTTGATTTTTACAGCTCCTGTCCAGTCCGTCTTCCTCTTTGATTTTTACAGCTCCTGTCCAGTCCATGAGCAACTTTAAACTAACAGATAATTTGGCGTATTTTTAAGAAAAACAGGAAATGACTGTACATACGATGTTTTCACACTAGCAGTGCAGAAGAAACACGACATAAATAAAAAAGACATATTTTTATAGAAGAAGCACGTCCGGGTGGGATCACGAAAATTCGCCCCCAACAGGGGTCTGAACCTCGGTCTGCAAGGAAACACCACTGTGTCCTTAGCCCAGTTCTCGAAGAAACACGACATCGAACCCTTATTTCCTTCGAACCAGTTGTATGTGTGTTGTTAGAATACGTAGGATAGAAGGAATAGTTGTCTGTTTAATCTGTTTCTATCTCTACCGCTATCCTTTCTTCTCCCATAAGTTGTAATCTCTCTCTCGTTGTAATCTGGAAGAATCCTAGCGATATTCCAATCTTGTAAGCCACGACAAACTTCCTATAAATATAGATGCGGCCCGAGACAAAGGGTTCAACGCTTCCCACGCAATCTCATATGGTCATCAGAGCCCTTCCTCTCGTACGTCTAGCTATCCCCTGAGATCGATCTGTTGATCGAGAGAGAACACAGAAACCGGCCAAGAGAGAACCATCGAGAGAGAATCCATGGCAGGCACCAATGCCAGCACCGCTGCTTCCACCATCGCCTCCATCTCCACTGCCCTGATCGGTTCCACCATGAGCACCCTATCCACCCAAAACTCACCTTCCACTTTCGCATCCTCATCTACCTTCAACAGCAGCACCTCCCTTGGTTCACCTCCATCAGAGAAGCTCACGAGGACGAATTTCCTCCTCTGGAAGGCCATCGTGCTACCCCAAATCAAGGGGGCACAGATGGAACACTTCCTTGACGCCACAAGCCCGGCGCCCCCTGCTACCATCACCGTCATTAATGACGAGAAGGAGGAGCAGGTCTTCAACTACGCTCGGTCGATCTGGTACGCCCAGCAGCAACAGGTACAAGGATACCTTATGGGATCTCTGTCACGTGAGGTTCTTGCGCAGGTCGCTACTCTGCTACTCTTCAGACACCGGCCGAGGTGTGGAGTGCCATCCACGCCTCTTTTGCTGCCCAGACGCAAGCTCAAATCGTCAACACCCGCATCGCCCTCGCCAACCTGCACAAAGGAAACTTGGGCATGTCCGAGTACCTTGCGAAGATCAAGGCTTTTGCTGATGAGATCGCTTGCACCGGTGATCCTCTCTCTGAAGGGGAGATAACCTCCTACGTGCTCAAAGGGCTGGACATCGATTACAATCCGGTGATTTCAGCCCTGGCTGCACGTGTTGAGCCGGTGACCGTCCAAGAACTCTACAATTAGCTGCTGAGTTTCGAAGCCCGTATGAATCTGCTGCAAGGTACCAATACTCGCCAATCTTCAGTTAATAATCTCACCCGTGGTCGTGGCAATGGAGGCCGAGGCCGTGGTCACCGTGGTCACCAGCAAGGGCGTGGCCGCGACAACAGCAACAACAGCGGGCGTGGGCGCGCCAACAACTCTGGCCCACGCCCCTCGGGTGCCTCCTACTCCAACTCCAGGCCAAGATGTCAGCTCTGCAAGAAACCAGGACATGAAGTGAAGGACTGCTGGCATCGTTATGATGAGGATTTTGTGCCTGAAGAACGCCACGTCGCTGCTGCAATCAGAGAACAAGAATAAGGAGGAGACACCATCTGGTATGCTGACTCCGGAGCCACAGATCACGTTACCAGCGAGCTAGAGAAGCTTGCAAACAGAGAAAGATACTATGGCAATGATCAAATAAACACTGCTGCAAGTGGAGGAGGTATGGACATACTTCATATTGGTCAATCTTCTATTAATCTCCCTACTTCTAAACGTGGTCTTCTTTTAAGAGACGTGCTTCATGTCCCTCAAGCAAACAAAAATCTTGCTTCCATGTCTCGTTTGACAACCGATAATAATGTTTTCTTTGAAACTCACCCCAACTATTTTCTCATTAAGGATCGGGCAACGAGGGAGCTCCTTCATCACGGTAGATGCGTTGGTGGCCTATATCCTATCACATCAAGAGCTTTTAGTCGCAAGCATCATCGTCAAGTCTACTCCGTCGTCAAACCATCCTTAGAGAGGTGGCATCAAAGATTAGGACATCCTTCATCCAAAATAGTTGATCAAGTAGTAAATAAAGGCAATCTTCAATTGTCTCATAGTGAGAATAAAGAGTCGGTTTGTGATGCTTGTCAATGTGCTAAGAGTCACCAACTTCCCTATCCCAAGTCGTATAGTGTGTCTCATGCTCCTTTAGAATTGATATTCAATGATGTATGGGGCCATGCCCGAGATTCTTTTGGACGAAAGAAATATTATGTTAGTTTCATTGATGACTATAGCAAGTTTACTTGGATATACTTGCTCAAGTTCAAATCTGAAGTTTTTACTGTCTTCCAAGAATTCCAAAAGCTTGTTGAGCGTCAATTTGACAGGAAAATTCTTACAGTCCAAAGTGACTGGGGAGGAGAGTATGAAAAACTTAACTCCTTTCGAAATATAGGCATTGAACATCATGTTTCTTGTCCACATGCACATCAACAGAACGGGTCAGCCGAGCATAAACACCGTCATATTGTTGAAGTAGGACTGTCTCTTCTTGCTCACGCATCCATGCCTCTTAAATATTGGGATGAGGCGTTCATTGCTGCCACTTATCTCATCAATCGTTTGCCTAGCAAAGTCATTGGGTACACTACTCCTCTAGAACGATTGTTCCACCAAAAACCTGATTATAATTCCCTCAAAGTCTTCGGATGTGCATGTTATCCTAATCTCCGTCCATACAATCATCACAAACTTGAGTTTCGCTCTACTCAATATGTGTTTATCGGCTATAGTAATTCTTCATAAAGGTTACAAGTGTCTAGAAATTTCAACTGGACGTATCTATATATCTCGGGATGTCATCTTCGATGAAAATATCTTTCCTTTTGCCAAGTTGCATCCCAATGCGGGAGCACTTCTTCGTGCAGAAATCTCTCTCTTATCTGATCCTTTGACACATTCTGATCACGGGGGAGAGTTAATAGAAAATGATCAAGTGACTAGTCCAGGAGAAAATATGGATACTAATGAAAAAATGCAAAGGTTTGCTGTGATTTTATGTGTGCAGAAAAGGACAGAGAAAGCAGCAGCGGATCCCAGGTCGATTCTCTGTCCAGGAGGGGCGCGCGATCCGATGTTGATCCTGGACGTGCAGCGCCGAGTGACAGGGCCAGCACGGAGCCTATGGCCGACCGCGGCCCCATTGCGGAGCCCACAGGGGCGGATGGTGTGGAGCGCAGCCGCTCCCCACGCTCCACATGGGAGCAGGCCGAGCCTATGGCCGACAGCCCGACCGCCGAAGGGCCCGCCAACAGTGCGCGGCCCGCACGCCTGGTCGCGCGTCTCCAGGAGTTGCCATGCAGAGCTCTCTGCCTGGTGCGCCGGATGCGAGGCGGATCTCGCTGGAGGTCTCAGATCAGGAGCCGTCAGGCACAGAAATAGAGGCAGATTTGCTGGGATCTTCTGTGGATGATTCTGGTGCTACAGAAATTGGTACTACTCCTTCACACATGACATCTGAAATTTCTCAGTGCAATACCAGATCAAAATCTGGAGTGTTTAAACCTAAGGAGTACAAAGATGGTACAGTAAGGTATGATCTTCATAAACGTGTTTTTCTTGCTAGTACTGGGGAACCTGCTCATTTAACTGAAGCTCTTGCTCATAAAGAATGGAGAAGGGCTATGGATAGTGAGTATCAAGCACTCATGAAAAATAAAACATGGCACCTAGTTCCACCAGAAAAAGGAAAGAATGTTATTGACTGCAAGTGGGTCTATAAAATCAAAAGAAAGTCTGATGGAAGTATAGATAGATACAAGGCTAGATTAGTTGCAAAAGGTTTTAAGCAAAGGTTTGGAATTGATTATGAAGATACCTTTAGCCCTGTAGTTAAAGCAGCTACTATTAGGCTTGTATTGTCTATTGCTATTTCCAGAGGATGGAGCTTACGTCAGCTAGACGTTCAGAACTCATTTCTTCATGGTGTTCTTGAGGAAGAAGTGTTCATGCGGCAACCACCAGGGTATGAGATCAAAAGCACACCTCATTATGTTTGTAAATTGGATAAAGCTTTATATGGTTTGAAACAGGCCCCAAGAGCCTGGTATTCCAAGTTGAGCACTCAGTTACAACAACTTGGTTTTACTTCAAGCAAGGCAGATATCTCATTATTCTTTTATAACAAAGGAAACATTTCTATGATTGTTCTGGTCTATGTTGATGATATAATTGTTGCTAGTTCCAGCTCAGAAGCTACTACTTGTTTACTTCGTGATCTTAACATGGAGTTTGCACTCAAGGACTTGGGTGATCTTCACTATTTTCTTGGTATAGAGGTAAAACCAATCAAGGGTGGGATACTTCTGACACAAGAGAAATATGCTAAGGATGTTTTAAGAAGGGTAGGTATGGAACACTGCAAACCGGTGAGTACACCTCTTTCCACTTCGGAGAAACTTACAGTTGAAGGGGGAGAGTTACTCGGGCCAGATGATGCAACTAATTATAGAAGTGTTGTTGGTGCATTGCAATATCTAACTTTGACTAGACCGGATATATCATACTCTGTCAATAAGGTATGCCAGTATTTGCATGCACCAAGTACAGTTCATTGGACAGCAGTAAAACGAATTTTGAGGTATCTAAAATTTACAATGGGACTTGGAATCAAGATTACTAAGTCGCCATCTATGCTTGTTAGTGCATACTTTGATGCAGACTGGGCAGGGTGTGCTGATGATAGAAGGTCCACAGGTGGATTTGCTGTGTTTTTGGGATCAAACCTTGTGTCATGGAGTGCAAGAAAACAGGCTACTTGAAAGCACAAGTGCTCCCTAGGTGGTTTTGATAATTGATGACAACATATCTCTTGTTGGACTAATGTTTCTATCTAGCATGTTTCAGATAAATTCAACAATGGAGTGGCATGGACTAAAGGTTGTGGGAATTCCTTCAAGATGCTAAGGACAAAGGATTGGCTAAAGCCTCAAGCTCAAGACTCTTCATTTTACATTTTAGTGATCCAAGATCACATTGAGTCCATAGGAAAAGCCAATACTATCAAGGAGGGATGAGGTGTTGCTTAATGAGCCTCTTGCTTCATGTGCTTAATGATATGCTCCAAAATCCTCAGCTACTTTCCCACTTCCACATATGACCTAAACCCTAAGCCAAACTCGGTCCTACCGATTCTTCCTATCCGGCGCCACCGAGTTTCACTTGTCATTGACCACTGCCAAACCCTAGCAATTCGGTTCTACCGATAAGGATCTCGGTCTCACCGAGATGGGATTGCAAACTCTCTGTTACCTATTGCAATATTCTCGGTCCCACCGAGATATGCAATCGGTCCCACCGAGATTGCAATGTAAACTCAGTGTTTCCCCTTTGTAACTTTTCGGTCTCACCGAGTTCCACTCGGTCTCACCGAAAAAGCAAATCGGCCCCACCGAGTTTGCCTGACCAATTCTCTGGTTAGCTAATTACCAAATTCGGTCCCACTGAGTTTGTGTAATCGGTCTCACCGAGATTACGTTATGCCCAAACCCTAACCGAATCGGTCCTACCGAGTTGCATGTCAGACCCACCAAAATTCCTAACGGTCACTAGGTTTACTATTTCGGTCAGACCGAGTTTTCTGATTCGGTCCCATCGAGATTGGTAAACTGTATGTAACGGTTGGATTTTGTGTGGAGGCTATATATACCCCTCCACCTCTTTCTCATTCAGTGAGCGAGCCATCAGAACACACACACCATTCCAACTCATATGTTCTGAGAGAGAACCACCTACTCATGTGTTGAGACCAAGACATTCCATTCCTACCATATGAATCTTGATCTCTAGCCTTCCCAAGTTGCTTTCCACTCAAAATCTTCTTTCCACCAAATCCAAATCCTATGAGAGAGAGTTGAGTGTTGGGGAGACTATCATTTGAAGCACAAGAGCAAGGAGTTCATTACCTACACACCATTTGTTACTTCTTGGAGAGTGGTGTCTCCTAGATTGGCTAGGTGTCACTTGGGAGCCTCCGACAAGATTGTGGAGTTGAACCAAGGAGTTTGTAAGGGCAAGGAGATCGCCTACTTCGTGAAGATCTACCGCTAGTGAGGCAAGTCCTTCGTGGGCGATGACCATGGTGGGATAGACAAGGTTGCTTCTTCATGGACCCTTCGTGGGTGGTTGCTTCTTCGTGGACCCTTCGCGGGTGGAGCCCTGTGTGGACTCGCGCAACCGTTGCCCTTGGGTGGAGCCCTGTGTGGACTCACGCAACCGTTACCCTTCGTGGGTTGAAGTCTCCATCAACGTGGATGTAGGATAGCACCACCTATCCGAACCACGGGAAAAACATCCGTGTCTCCAATTGTGTTTGATCTCTCCAAACCCTTCCCTATACATTCTTGCAAGTTGCATGCTTTACATTCCGCTGCTCATATACTCTTTGCAGGCTTGCTTGATATGTATTGTGTGTGTTGAAATTTTGCCTAAACTCCACTTAAACCGAAAAAGCTTAAAAATTGCAACTTGAGCATTATGTGTCTAATCACCCCCCTCTAGACACATCTACTTCTAGGTCCTACAAGTGGTATCAGAGCTTTGGTCTCCATTGCCTTGGTTTAATCACCATTGGAGGAAGATGAATGTGTCTACTCTAGGGAGTCTTAGACATAGAGTGCCTATTCTTGATGGAAAGTATTTTCATGAGTGGAAAAATGAGATGCTTGTAATCTTCAATCAATATCATTTGAACAAGTATATTGCTAGCCCTTGTGCACCCCATATTGATCCCTTGCATCCTACCCTAGATGAAGATATTGACATGATTCGCAATCTTAGAACTATTGAGCTCATCATTAGAGGATTGCCCAAAGATTTGATTGCTAGTTTGCCTACTCAAAATTGCGCCTATACTATATGGAAATTTCTTGGGGAACGGTTTCCCAATCACTTCTTGAAAACTTTGGATGAAATTCTCCATAAATCTATTGCCTTGAGTAAGATGAACTCTAGTGATCCTAGTTTTGGCAAATGTCTTCTTGAACTTGCAAATCTTAAATATGCTAAAGGAGATGTTGGAATCATTAATGATATCATACTCAAAGCTATAGGAATTCATAAAAGTAACCACTTTGATCATTTATCTAATGAATTACCCTCTCTAGGAAATGATGAGTCACAAGATCATGATGAACATGAATATTATGATGATGATGATAGTGACTCCAATCTTGATAATGCAATGAGACATTTTGGTCTTATGGCAAATCTTCGGGGATATGAATCAGGAGGAAAGGAATGGGTCCTTGATAGTGGATGCACTGATCATATGACCGGAGATGAAGAGATGTTCCGTGAACTTGCTGAAAACAACGGCCCTCGAAAATATGTCACCTTTGGTGATAATTCAAAGGGTAAAGTGGTTGGCCTTGGTAAGGTGGCCATCTCACATGATAGTTCCATTCAAAATGTCATGCTCGTTGAATCTCTTGGCTACAACTTACTTTCAGTATCTAGACTTGCTGATTTCGGTTTGAATGTCCTATTTACTGAGGTAGATTGCCAAGTATTTCGTCGAGACAATCATAAAATGGTCTTTACGGGTATGCGTAGAGGTGATCTTTACATTGTCGATTTCTCTAAAAAGGCACAACCTAAAACTTGCTTTGTTGCTAAATCCTCAAAAGGTTGGTTGTGGCATAGACGACTAGGTCACGTTGGCATGAGAAACCTTGACAAGCTTATTAAAGGAAATCATATCCTTGGAGTTAACGATGTCATATTTGATAAGGATAGACTTTGCAGTGCTTGTCAAGAAGGTAAACAGGTTGGAGGAAGACATCCCGTGAAGAACATCATGACCACAAGGAGGCCACTCGAGCTGCTTCACATGGATCTTTTTGGTCCCAACGCCTACAAGAGTCTCGGTGGAAATTCTTTTGGTCTAGTTATAGTTGATGATTTTTCAAGATTTACGTGGGTGTTCTTTCTTAATGACAAGTCGCAGGTCCAGAAGATCTTCAGAAACTTCGCTAGGAAAGCCCAAAATCAGTTTGATGTGAAGATCAAGAAGGTTCGGAGTGACAACGGAACGGAGTTCAAGAACGCAAATGTGGACACCTTTCTTGACGAAGAAGGGATTTCACACGAGTTCTCGGCTACGTACACACCTTAACAAAATAGAGTTGTTGAGAGGAAGAACCAGACGCTCATCGAAATGGCAAGAACGATGCTTGATGAATACAAGACGCCAAAGCACTTTTGGGCAGAAGCGGTTGAGACAGCTTGTCACGCAACAAATCGCTTATATCTTCACAAGCTACTCGGCAAGACGGCATACGAGCTCCTCACGGGTAACAAGCCTCAAGTTGGATACTTTCGAGTATTCGGCTCAAAGTGCTACATTCTTGATAAGCATCGTCGTTCAAAATTTTCTCCTAAATCTCATGAAGGTTTTCTACTTGGTTATGGCTCAAACTCTCACACTTACCGTGTCTACAACAATTTCACCCGAAAGGTTGAAGAGATGGTAGATGTGAAGTTTGATGAATCTAATGGCTCGCAAGTAGAGCAATTGCCAATTGATGTAGGAGACAAAGACCCTTCGGAAGCAATTCAAGACTTGTCCATTGGGAAAATTCGTCCAACCGAGGTGAAGGAGAGTACTTCATCCGTCCAAGTGGAAGCTTCTACTTCACAACAAGGTGAACCAAGAATCGACACGGAAGCATCCACAAGTGGGACATACCAAGATGAAGAAAACGAGGAAGTACGTCAAGATGAACATCAACAACCTCCTTCTCCACCACGACAAGAGAACGACGACGTCAACAATGAAGAAGGCCAAGAAGAAGAACAAGATGAAGAAGATGTTCAACAAAGACCCAAGCAAAAGCTCTCACGAGTTCGAGCAAGAATTGCCAAAGATCATCCAGTCGAGCAAATCCTCAATGATATACAAACCGGGAGAATCACTCGCTCAAGAACTCGTTTAGCTAACTTTTGTGAAAACTATTCATTCATCTCTAGCATTGAACCAATGAAGGTTGAAGAAGCATTGGAAGATCCGGATTGGATAAACGCTATGCATGAAGAGCTACATAATTTTGAGAGAAACCAAGTTTGGACATTGGTTGAGAAGCCCAACAACAACCACAACATCATTGGTACCAAATGGGTGTTTCGCAACAAGCAAGATGAAGATGGACAAGTGGTCCGCAACAAAGCACGTCTCGTCGCCCAAGGATACACACAAGTCGAAGGTATGGACTATGGTGAGACGTATGCTCCCGTTGCTAGACTTGAATCCATTCGCATCTTACTTGCCTATGCTAATCACCATAATATCACCTTGTACCAAATGGACATTAAAAGTGCTTTTCTAAATGGAGAAATAGAGGAGGAAGTTTATGTCAAACAACCTCCCGGCTTTGTCAATCCTAAGAAACCAAATCATGTTTACAAACTTCACAAAGCTCTTTATGGTCTTAAACAAGCTCCTAGAGCATGGTATAAATGCTTGACCAAGTTCCTTACTACAAGTGGTTTTGAAATTGGTAAAATTGATTCTACTCTTTTTACTAAAAGGGTTAATGGAGAACTATTTGTATGCCAAATTTATGTTGATGACATCATATTTGGTTCAACTAACCCTCTCTTTAGTGAAAAGTTTGGAAAACTAATGTCAGAGAAGTTTGAGATGTCTATGATGAGTGAACTCAAATTCTTTCTCGGTTTGCAAATCAAGCAAACTAAGGAAGGTACATTTGTCTCTCAAACAAAGTACACCAAGGACTTATTCAAGAAGTTCAATATGCAAGAATGCAAAGGTATGTCTACACCCATGCCTACTAGTGGACATAATGATTTGACCAAAGATGGTGAACCTGTTGATCAAAAAGTTTATCGCTCTATGATTGGTTCATTGTTATACCTATGTGCTTCACGTCCCGATATAATGCTAAGTGTGTGCATGTGTGCACGATATCAAGCTGCTCCTAAAGATTGTCATCTTAAGGCTGTGAAAAGGATAGTGAGATATTTAATCCATACACCAAATTTTGGCATTTGGTATCCTAAGAGGTCTTCCTTTAGAAAGTCCACTTCGGGTACTTGTCAATTTCTTGGTAGATCTCTTGTGTCTTGGTCTTCCAAGAAACAAAACTCGGTATCCTTATCCACCGCCAAAGCGGAATACATTGCCGCTGGTTCATGTTGTGCTCAATTACTTTGGATGACCCAAACTCTTAAAGATTATGGGATTTATGTGAAACATGTTCCACTGCTTTGTGACAATGAAAGTGCTATCAAAATTGGTCATAATCCTGTACAACATTCTCGAACTAAGCATATTGAAGTTCGTCATCATTTCATTCGAGATCACGTTGCTAAGGGTGACATCAATCTTAAGCATGTTCGCACCGATAAGCAATTAGCAGATATATTCACTAAACCACTTGATGAGAAAGTGTTTTGCAGGTTGAGAGGAGAGTTGAACATCATTGATGCTTCGAACTTGGAGTAGAAACTCCATTGGATACATGCAAGACATGAGCTTATAACTAATCCATGATGTATCTCTTATGGTAACTATCTTATGTCTTGGATATATTTGCACCTTGCATGTTGTCTAACCCATGTAGGTGCTTGGTTGAATCTAATTCCATGAGATTGCGACTCACTCACATCTTGAGCAATCTCTACATCACCAAGACTCTACACAATGGTGGTTAAAGACAAGGACGCACGAAACCATTCAAACATATCCTTTGACAAATTCTATGTTAAGCCTCATGATTGTCATTTTTGGATACACAAGTGCTCTTCCTTGCAAGAACTAACCCATGTAGGTAGATGAACTCAAACTCCAAGTGGTGCTCCCAACTCTTGATGAAATACATCAATCTTGAGCACCCACACAAGTTCAACTACATGAGCAAGAACCACATCACCACCCAAGGTATGTTATTCCATCTTAGAGAAGCTTTACTCCAAGACATGAGTCAAAGCAACTCAACAAGATGTGAATACATCAAGATGATTAAACGAGAAATGGTGACCCCATTTTGAGCTTAAACGATGAGTATGACCTATGATCAAGTGTTCTCACTTGACTCCTAAGTCAATGTACTCTAACATAGGTGAGTATGTCACCGCCCAATTCTAGATGAAGTTCTCTTGTGTCCTTTTCTGAGTTATTGCATTTGTTCCTTGCATATTTGTTTCCTTCTTTTTCAAACAAAACAAAAACAAAAACTTCATCTAGAAACTTTCACTCTTTTCTTTTTTTGTTCTTGTTCTGCATATTTCTGCATCAAATTCCTTGCAAATTCTTCAGCAAATTCATTGCAAATCTTTGTGAGATATTACTTGACTAGTGAGCTGAGGTGACAAGTGTTTTTCTCTGTGATGAACTCGGTTTCACCGAATTGCCATTATCGGTCCAACCGAATCCCCTCGGTACTACCAAAACATGCCACTCGGTGCCACCGATTTCGCAACAGGAAAAACAGTTTGCCACATATTCTATATTTCTTCTGATCCAGCTCCACTCAATGAATCTTGTCCTCTACAAGCATCACAGTTTTATTCCCTGCTTTGTACTGAATCTCAAGGACCAAACCTATACGACGGATTCCAGAAAGCCCTTCTTGGAAATTGATGTCAAAGGGGGGGAGAGAGATCACATCAAAGCTTATCATCAGGGAGAGAGAGATCACATCAAAAGAAAGTACTAAGGGGGAGAGAATACTCAAGGATCCCATATATTAAGGGGGAGAAAGAAATCTCCAAGGGGGAGAGAATACTCAAGGATCCCAGATGCTTGATGTTCAAGAGGAGAGATGCCACATGTCTTTTTGGGGCAAAGACATGTTCATATGAACTCATTTGAGTTAAGTTCTATTCATATCTTTCAGCTCTGATTTTCTGCTTCCTATCTTCTCCCAATATCCCATGTACGATTCAGGGGGAGCAAGACACTTAAGGAAAAGAAATCAGTCAAATTCATTGCATATCTTTATTCTTGGGGACATGTTGAATTCAATATGGTACCTTGTACTCACTCTCTACATGTCATCCCAGTCTTGGTATTCTTGTGGTTTCTTTTGTTTGCTCTGGCTAGTGGATGTACCTATGTTATCTAACCTTGTTTGTGCAGGTTCATTCCATCCTAAGCCAACTCAAGACCACAAGGTAAGCATATGCATCAAAATCATGAGTATGAGGAATTCTTGCTTATGTACATACTGTTTGCAAGAAGGACTCATGAGCATGAAGGTATTTTACTTGATAATCTTTTGCTCTGATGCATATGGCCACGATGCATGTAACACATTGCCTACTCTGTCATGGTCATGCTCTCACATGTCTCTATATTTCATACTTACATGAGTGCATACATGTAGGGGGAGTGTGACGCCCCCGTTTCAATCGTACACTAATCATGCACGCAAATGTGTACGATCAAGATCAGGGACTCACGGGAAGATATCACAACACAACTCTAAAACATAAATAAGTCATATAAGCATCATAATACAAGCCAGGGGCCTCGAGGGCTCGAATACGAGTGCTCGATCATAGACGAGTCAGCGGAAGCAACAATATCTGAGTACAGACATAAGTTAAACAAGTTGCCATAAGATGGCTAGCACAAACTGGGATACAGATCGAAAGAGGCGCAGGCCTCCTGCCTGGGATCCTCCTAACTACTCCTGGTCGTCGTCAGCGGGCTGCACGTAGTAGTAGGCACCTCCAGTGTAGTAGGGGTCGTCGTCGACGATGACGTCTGGCTCCTGGACTCCAGCATCTGGTTGCGACAACCAGAAAGAAAGGAAAAGGGGAAAAGGGGGGAGAAAGCAACCGTGAGTACTCATCCAAAGTACTCGCAAGCAAGGAACTACACTACATATGCATGGGTATATGTGTAAGGAGGCCATATCAGTGGACTGAACTGCAGAATGCCAGAATAAGAGGGGGGATAGCTAATCCTATCGAAGACTACGCTTCTGGCAGCCTCCGTCTTGCAGCATGTAGAAGAGAGTAGATTGAAGTCCTCCAAGTAGCATCTCCAAGTAGCAACTCCAAGTAGCATAATCCTACCCGGCGATCCTCTCCTCGTCGCCCTGTAGAAAAGCGATCACCGGGTTGTCTGTGGAACTTGAAAGGGTGTGTTTTATTAAGTATCCGGTTCTAGTTGTCATAAGGTCAAGGTACAACTCCAAGTCGTCCTGTTACCGAAGATCACGGCTATTCGAATAGATTAACTTCCCTGCAGGGGTGCACCACATAGCCCAACACGCTTGATCCCATTTGGCCGGACACACTTTCCTGGGTCATGCCCGGCCGCGGAAGATCAACACGTCGCATCCCCACCTAGGCAAAACAGAGAGGCCAGCACGCCGGTCTAAACCTAAGCGCACAGGGGTCTGGGCCCATCGCCCATAGCACACCTGCACGTTGCGAGGGCGGCCGGAAGTAGAACTAGCCCCCTTAATACAAGAGCAGGCTTACGTTCCAATCCGGCGCGCGCCGCTCCGTCGCTGACGTCTGAAGTGCTTCGGCTGATACCACGACGCCGGGATACCCATAACTACTCCCGCGTAGATGGTTAGTGCGTATAGGCCAGTAGCCAGACTCAGATCAAATACCAAGATCTCGTTAAGCGTGTTAAGTATCCACGAATGCCGAACAAGGCCAGGCCCACCTGTCTCCTAGGTGGTCTCAACCTGCCCTGTCGCTCCGCCAAAAAGTAACAGTCGGGGGCCATCGGGAACTCAGGCCCACCACTACCTGGATGGAGCCACCTGCCCCTTCAGCCCCCATCTCCAAACAGTATCACCAGTAATGTAACAGTGTAAAATATATAGTATATGCCCGTGATCACCTCCCGAAGTGATCACAGCCCAGTAGTATAGCATGGCAGACGGACAAGAGTGTAGGGTCACTGATGGAACACTAGCATCCTATACTAAGCATTTAGGATTGCGGTTAAGGTATCAATGACTGTAGCAGCAATGACAGGCTATGCATCAGAATAGGATTAACGGAAAGCAGTAACATGCTACACTACTCTAATGCAAGCAGTATAGAGAAGAGTAGGCGATATCTGGTGATCAAGGGGGGGGGGCTTGCCTGGTTGCTCTGGCAAGAGAGAGGGGTCGTCAACTCCGTAGTCAAACTGGCCAGCAGCAGCGTCGGTCTCGTAGTCTACCGGAGAGAAGAGGGGGAAGAAATAATGAATACAGAGCAAACAAGCATCACAAAACATAACAAGGCAATACGCGGTGTTCGGTGTGCCCTAACGCGGTAGTAGGTGATACCGGTGAAGGGGGGAAAACATCCGGGAAAGTATTCCCGGTGTTTCGTGTTTTCGGGCAGAGGAGCCGGAGGGGGAAAGTTGCGAGTTCGATAGGTTAGGGGTGTGTGGCGGACGAACGGACTGCGTATCCGGATTCGTCTCGTCGTTCTGAGCAACTTTCATGTTGAAAATATTTTAATCCGAGTTACGGATTAAAAGATATGATTTTCTAAAGATTTTATTAATTTCTAGAATTTAATTAATTATTTAATTAATTCGAAAAATGGATTTATGACATCAGCATGATGTCATGCTGACGTCAGCAGTCAGCGTTGACCGTTGACCTGGTCAACCTAACATGTGGGTCCTGTGGGTCCCACCTGTCATTCTCTGTTTAGGTTAATTACAGATTAGTTAATTTAATTACTATTTAATTAAGATAACAGGTTAATTAGATTAATTAATTAAGGTTAATTAACTTAATTAATTTAGTTAATTAATTAATTAAATAAATTTATTTTTATTTTAATTATTGTTTTATTTATTTTTATATACTTTTTTTTCATTTTCTTTTTTTAAGTCCCAGGGGGTGGGGCCTGCATGTCATTGGCTCTAGGGGGCCTAGCGGGTTCGGTGGGTTCGGGCGCTGGAGCGGACAACCGGCCAGGGCGACAGGGAGCCCCGCCCAGAAGGGCGCGGCCGCACTGGCGGGT
>NC_057803.1:453258636-453265745 GCF_018294505.1 Triticum aestivum
GGAGAGATGGGGATCGTGCGGGTGATTGGGGTGATGAGGCTAGGGTTCGGTCGGGGGGGTGGGGGGTTATGCGGGGAGAGGTGGGCCGGCCGGGGTGGGCTGGCTGACTGGGCCGGCCGGTTGGCTAGCTGGGTCGGTTGGCCCGGGGGTTTGGGGGGTTTCTTTTTCTTTTTTTTGTTAGTTTGTTTTTCTATTTTATTTCTTTTCTCTTTTCTGTTTTATTAAATTTCGGTGTTTATGAAAAACCCAAGTTGCACCTAAAATATTTTTAATACTTATGCCACTACCGCAATTAACTTGGCACCTAATATAAAACCATTTATAATTGTTTATTATTTTATAATCATTTAACTAATTGTTTTGCTACTATTATATTCATTTTGAGTATTTACATATTTTATACAAGTGTGGTTTCTCCACCATAATTACCTACGCATTATTTGGCACCACCAGAACATTTTAGTTTTATTATTTGAAAACTTTTGTTGTTTGCCTATATTTTAAATTTGAATTTGAATCGTTTTGAACTAACACGAGTTTACCAACAGTAAACGAGGTGACGTGGCATCATTAGCAGAGGTTCACTGTAGCTTAAATACCCGGGCGTCACAATTCTCCTCCACTACAAGAAATCTCGTCCCGAGATTTAAGAGGAGGACTAGGGGGAAAGGTCTGGTTACGAAATCCTAACGAATCTTCTCGTCTTTGGTTGCTCTTCTTGAAGAGATCAATCCATTACACTGATGTCTTCATTCCTCTGCTTCAGGTCATCAGGATGAAGTCGGCATCCTTTCTTCGGGATCTTCATCGTATTTAAGAATAGGTAACGAGGCAGATCAGCAATGACAGAATGTTATAAGGGTAATAATCTGGGATTAACCCATGAATGAGCATATGAGTACCTCTCGAGTTGAACAAAATAAAACACATCGAGAGTAAAGTTGGAAGGTACAATAAGAAGTTTCAAGCAGCCAGTCAATCGTTCATCGCCTAGGCAGAAGGTGAAAAGGGGTTTCAAGCAACGGAATAATTATTGTGTCCGATGCCAGAATTGACGATCTCATTGGAAGGTGGCTCATGAATTACATACGAGTCCACGCGGGAGGAATAACTTTGGGAACAGGGGGTGTACAGGAGAGTCAGGTTTCGATCCTGTGGAACTGTGGGTTATGGGCCCACCATGTGGGTTAAAGGTAGGAAGGGCGGAGACGTCTTGCGTGATCATGCAAGCAAGGTATGTCAGAGGATAGCCTATCAGTTATGTCGGCAACAACATCAGTACCAAGGACGAGGGATGAAGAGAACCATTTTCCTGCTCGTTGAACGAGGCGGACCAGTAGGCAAAGTTCTCGTCCATCGGTGGTTACCGAAATGTCACCAACAAAAGTAACAGGGTCTCACTGGCAGAGTTGTACACCGAGGTGTTTACATAAGCAGGAGAATATTACTGCTCAGATCATATAGATCACAAGAAAGGTTAAATCAACAATGGTAGGAAAACATGATCATCAGATTAAACAGATCAATGGAAAGGAAAATAGGTATAAACACATATTTCAAGGGTATATCCTTCCCAAGGACAAGCAGAGCATGATATCCATGTCAGGATATAATGTAGAAAACTCTTTAGGTAGGGGAGAGGATTTTTCATGACATTACCCATACAGCGGTGTTTGGATAATTGGGCAGGAAATATTTAGCATTGGGCTTCAATGTACTTGTTGAAAATCAGAGTACCACAAACATGCTTCGAGATAGCATCGACATGGTCTTCGAGCAAAGGTCAGACTTTGGAAACATGAAGGATCCATCAGGAATAACTTGTAGAATAAGTCTTACAATTTCCTCATGGATGAATGGATAACCTTGCTGAAAAGGAATCTATAATGATAGGTCCTCCAGCCGGGGGGGGGGGTGCTAGGCATGACATCATGTTAGCGGGTCATCAAAGGATCAACATCATAACTCTTGGAAAGGTGTCCCAACCCTCATATCTGACCGAGATTCAGATCCGATTGGTGTCAGGATACCTCAGACTTAGGAGACCTGAGAAGAAAAGGTGCAATGCAAATTGACGAGATGACATTGTAAGATTCTCGGGGAAATGAACTATGAAGTGTTTTCCGTTATCAAGAGTCCATCATTAACCCAAGGAGAGGACAAGGAGGTGTCTGGTGAACTCAACGGCAATTCACCGAGATTCCCAAAAGATGGATTTCCACAATTAAGTGAACAAGGAGATAACATTGGTCAGATCAAATGATATAAGGAAGTATGCTCGAGGAAAACATACACAATTAAACATTGGTTGAAAGGTGTGCCCGAAATATGGGTTGGGTTGCACGACCAATGTCAGAATGGCGATTCAATAGTCAATAGCCTAAGAATGAACTTTCGACCATTAACTTCAAAAAAATAGGGTTGCTAGAAGGAAAGAATCCAAACAACACCGTTCACTTGTTGGAATTAACACGGGGACCAATAAAGAATGGTGATGGTGAGAAGTATTTCTATGCCAAGAATTCTCAAGAGGTGGAACAAATCTCAGAACATTCTTGACATAAAGGATGGTAATACTCCAAGGTAAAGAAGAACAATTGCTGGATAGCAAGGAACTCAAGGTATAACACCAAACATGAACAAGCTTGTGTTGGTGGGAAGGCAATAAAGTGGTCGACGATAATACAATTCATCGAGGGCAAGGATGTTATTTCTCATCATGAATTCAATTGATATCCTGGATGAGCTCAGAATGTTGATGATCACGACACCTTTGTCGCGAGAGTTCATGATGGTGTAATCGATCGGTAATGACATCAAGTCAAGTAATGATGAAGTGAAAGGTTATTGGAACCAAGGGTACGACACAAACTCGAAACCAAGCTTGTTGTTCAAGGCGAAATGATATGACGATGAGGATCGACATAAGGTTAGTTCATCGTCGAAAATTGGTGCTCCGAGAATAAGGACTAGGTAGCACAGTTAGAATCGTCACGACAATGATATAGCCAAACAGGCTAGGAATGGCGTGATCGGGTACAAACTCGTACTTATAGAAGCTTACTGAAGAGTTGTTGAACCGAAGAGCGGACTCGGTTCAGTTATCGGTGTCTTTGAGTGTTCAATAACTCAGAGCCCGCGAAAAATTGGAATCAGTGGGAAGGTAGCACTTGATGAAGAACTCATAAGGAGTTATGCAGTTCCATGATAATCTCGAGATACCAGGGGGGTAATACTCGACACAAGATCAAGGTAAAGGTGGGACTGGTGTATTGATCCATAGAAGACAATTGTTTTAACTTGTCCGAGAAATGAGATCAAAGAAGAACAATCATGGTCGGAACCACGGTTGCAAAAGGCCAGATCCTAGATATAAGATGAACTTATACCAAAGGAATAATTTATTTAAAAGAAGCTTTAATGATAAGATCTACATCGTGTCCATGGGCATGAACACAAGTTCAAGGTCGACTCCCACTTCTCCAATGCATAACCTTTCATTCACTTCTCGCGCTCAATGAAGTTGTAGTTTTGAAATTTTATCTGGCAAAATACCAGAAGAGTACGACTCGTGAAAACTTTCGAGTTCACACCTATTAAGGAAGGCATAGGTTCAACCCATTGGGGCATCTTAGAATCATATACCAAATCTTCAGAAGTAATTAACTCAAGCTCAAAGGCAGAGCATGGTTGAGAAAGCAGAGGATACAATTTACCAAAGGCATTATGTATCAGAGGAAAGGCTCACAAGGTTATTGAATATGAAGGGCGTTGTCAGATAAAATCCAACAAAGGATCTGGTGGTCCACAAGGGATCTGACGTGAGCATCGGTACTCAACTAGAGGAAGAAGATTGCAAGGAGATCAGATTATAGAAACAACTGACTAACTCAATTGTCAAATGCAAAGGAATTATGATTTCCAAATCAAGGGATCAGAAGCAATGCTCTGAGTAGGGATGGATAAGTTGAATAGCCTTAGGGTACAATCAATGACAATTGGATTGGTCGAGAACCAATTCCAGTTAAAAGAACGGCAGCTTAGCCGGAGAAGTAATTTATAAGGATCAATGATGATTGCGTGCATTCGCAAACATATTGAGTCAACAGACTCAAAATGATAATGACAAGGAATGTCATTAAGACTACGAGACTTATGGGATTAACCATAATGCGAGCAAACAAGAATTTCAAGAGCCAAAGGCTCCAGAGGATTTTCGGAAGATCGAATAGTATTTTGAAGACTTTTGTGAAACTCATGAACAACTGGGGATGAGCGGATACTTGACAAGTGCGGCGATTTATTTGAAGGGGTATTCATGTGGCAAAGAACTGCAAGGCAGTAGGCACGAAGTATTCTCGGAACAATAGAGAAAACTTCGGGTATCTTGTAATAACAAGAACAATGGGGAATGATCGTAAGAATGGCAAGTGTAAGTAGTTATCCATAAGGATTTATCGGTGGTCGGGAATAGCAAAAGTGATGGGCACAAAGTCTCGAGAGAATATCAAAGAGTATCTCCGAAATCTTCTGGTGCAGTCGGTGACCATCTGGACTGAAGGGGCTCTCCAGAAGAAAGTATTTTCGAGAACCTAAAGTTAGTTTTTAGTAAAAATCGTTTAACCCGAATAGAAGAGGGTTCAGAATCCCAGAGTAAAGGTCGAGGAATAAAGATCCTAATACCTCCCGATGGCGACGTGGGCCCATGGGCCACACAACCATGTTAGTAAAAGTTTTTCAACGACTAGACTCGACTTCGGCCAAGGAGTTGGAAAGGGGGATTCCTACAGGCAGTCGGCTCTGATACCAACTTGTGACGCCCCCGTTTCAATCGTACACTAATCATGCACGCAAATGTGTACGATCAAGATCAGGGACTCACGGGAAGATATCACAACACAACTCTAAAACATAAATAAGTCATACAAGCATCATAATACAAGCCAGGGGCCTCGAGGGCTCGAATACAAGTGCTCGATCATAGACGAGTCAGCGGAAGCAACAATATCTGAGTACAGACATAAGTTAAACAAGTTGCCATAAGATGGCTAGCACAAACTGGGATACAGATCGAAAGAGGCGCAGGCCTCCTGCCTGGGATCCTCCTAACTACTCCTGGTCGTCGTCAGCGGGCTGCACGTAGTAGTAGGCACCTCCAGTGTAGTAGGGGTCGTCGTCGACGATGGCGTCTGGCTCCTGGACTCCAGCATCTGGTTGCGACAACCAGAAAGAAAGGAAAGGGGGAAAAGGGGGGAGAAAGCAACCGTGAGTACTCATCCAAAGTACTCGCAAGCAAGGAACTACACTACATATGCATGGGTATATGTGTAAGGAGGCCATATCAGTGGACTGAACTGCAGAATGCCAGAATAAGAGGGGGGATAGCTAATCCTATCGAAGACTACGCTTCTGGCAGCCTCCGTCTTGCAGCATGTAGAAGAGAGTAGATTGAAGTCCTCCAAGTAGCATCTCCAAGTAGCATCTCCAAGTAGCAACTCCAAGTAGCATAATCCTACCCGGCGATCCTCTCCTCGTCGCCCTGTAGAAAAGCGATCACCGGGTTGTCTGTGGAACTTGAAAGGGTGTGTTTTATTAAGTATCCGGTTCTAGTTGTCATAAGGTCAAGGTACAACTCCAAGTCGTCCTATTACCGAAGATCACGGCTATTCGAATAGATTAACTTCCCTGCAGGGGTGCACCACATAGCCCAACACGCTTGATCCCATTTGGCCGGACACACTTTCCTGGGTCATGCCCGGCCGCGGAAGATCAACACGTCGCAGCCCCACCTAGGCAAAACAGAGAGGCCAGCACGCCGGTCTAAACCTAAGCGCACAGGGGTCTGGGCCCATCGCCCATAGCACACCTGCACGTTGCGAGGGCGGCCGGAAGCAGAACTAGCCCCCTTAATACAAGAGCAGGCTTACGTTCCAATCCGGCGCGCGCCGCTCCGTCGCTGACGTCTGAAGTGCTTCGGCTGATACCACGACGCCGGGATACCCATAACTACTCCCGCGTAGATGGTTAGTGCGTATAGGCCAGTAGCCAGACTCAGATCAAATACCAAGATCTCGTTAAGCGTGTTAAGTATCCGCGAATGCCGAACAAGGCCAGGCCCACCTGTCTCCTAGGTGGTCTCAACCTGCCCTGTCGCTCCGCCACAAAGTAACAGTCGGGGGCCATCGGGAACTCAGGCCCACCACTACCTGGATGGAGCCACCTGCCCCTTCAGCCCCCATCTCCAAACAGTATCACCAGTAATGTAACAGTGTAAAATATATAGTATATGCCCGTGATCACCTCCCGAAGTGATCACAGCCCAGTAGTATAGCATGGCAGAAGGACAAGAGTGTAGGGTCACTGATGGAACACTAGCATCTTATACTAAGCATTTAGGATTGCGGTTAAGGTATCAATGACTGTAGCAGCAATGACAGGCTATGCATCAGAATAGGATTAACGGAAAGCAGTAACATGCTACACTACTCTAATGCAAGCAGTATAGAGAAGAGTAGGCGATATCTGGTGATCAAAGGGGGGGCTTGCCTGGTTGCTCTGGCAAGAGAGAGGGGTCGTCAACTCCGTAGTCGAACTGGCCAGCAGCAGCGTCGATCTCGTAGTCTACCGGAGAGAAGAGGGGGAAGAAATAATGAATACAGAGCAAACAAGCATCACAAAACATAACAAGGCAATACGCGGTGTTCGGTGTGCCCTAACGCGGTAGTAGGTGATACCGGTGAAGGGGGGAAAACATCCGGGAAAGTATTCCCGGTGTTTCATGTTTTCGGGCAGAGGAGCCGGAGGGGGAAAGTTGCGAGTTCGATAGGTTAGGGGTGTGTGGCGGACGAACGGACTGCGTATCCGGATTCGTCTCGTCGTTCTGAGCAACTTTCATGTTGAAAATATTTTAATCCGAGTTACGGATTAAAAGATATGATTTTCTAAAGATTTTATTAATTTCTAGAATTTAATTAATTATTTAATTAATTCGAAAAATGGATTTATGACATCAGCATGATGTCATGCTGACGTCAGCAGTCAGCGTTGACCGTTGACCTGGTCAACCTAACATGTGGGTCCTGTGGGTCCCACCTGTCATTCTCTGTTTA